>NC_090648.1:437121762-437329262 GCF_040937935.1 Hyperolius riggenbachi
GCCCGCAAGGGGCAGGTTAGGGGCTGATTGATGGGTGGCAGTGACAGGGGGTGATTGATGGGTGATTGACAGGTGATTGACAGGTGATCAGGGGGATAGATGCATACAGTACACAGGGGGGGGGGGGGTCTGGGGAGAATCTGAGGGGTGGGGGGGTGATCAGGAGGGGGCAGGGGGGGGTAAAAAAAAATAGCATTGACAGATAGTGACAGGGAGTGATTGATGGGTGATTAGGGGGGTGATTGGGTGCAAACAGGGGTCTGGGGGTGGGCAGGGGGGGGGTGGGGTCTGAGGGGTGCTGTGGGCGATCAGGGGGCAGGGGGGGGGGGAATCAGTGTGCTTGGGTGCGACATAGGGTGGCTGCAGCCTGCCCTGGTGGTCCCTCGGACACTGGGACCACCAGGGCAGGAGGCAGCCTGTATAATACACTTTGTAAACATTACAAAGTGTATTATACACTTTGTATTCGGCGATCCGGGTGCTAGTAACCCGCCGGCGCTTCCGAACGGCCGGCGGGTTACAGCGCGAGGTGGGCGAAGCCAGTCCCTCGGCGGCCGATCGCGTCACGAATGATGCGATCGCGCCGCCCATGCCCCTACAAGGACCGCTGCCATTTGTCAATACGGCGGTCCTTGCGGGGTCCACTTCCCGGCCACCAATTGTCTATACGCCGGTCGGGAAGTGGTTAAAATACATAGGTAATATAGGGCCATATGCAATTCCCTTTTTCACCTGAGTTTTCTCCTAGGAGATAATTTTTCATCTTTAATTTAATTTTCAACTAAAAAAGTACCATAAAGTAGGTGAATAAGTACTATCAAAATTATTTTAAGTATTTTCTTGCTTTCTGGTGGCTTAAAAGGCATTTTATTGAAAAGTTAAAAATATGTTAAAAATATCACCTAGGAGAAAACTATGAAGAAAAAGTGAATTGCATATGGGCCATAATCTCTTACCCACCCAGTTTTAAAAGAACAGACAAATGTTTGATTTCATGAGGGCAGCCATCTTTTTGGTTATAAGGAGGTGAAAGGGAGCATGAGACACAGTTCCAACTGCCCTGTGTCCTGATCACCCCTCCCAGTTGCTAGGCAACGTGAACAACAACATAGGAAATCTCATCATGCTTTGCACAGCATCAGGGAAAAAAAGCCTGGGCAGTTTTCTTTGATGGGGCAGAGCTTAGCTTTTGTAAAGCTAAAAATAAGGCTTATGTAAGAAAAAGCAAAGTTCTGATGCTGTGAAACTGTTAAAGAAACACCAAGCCTTCTCAGTGCTGCTGAGTAGATTTTTAGTCTGGAGGTTCACTTTAATGCTCTACTGTCAGCTTTTCTGGGCCCACCAAATTTCCGGGTGCCTTTTTTGACATACGGGGGCAAAGCACATACAGCATGCACTCTTCCTAGTGAACCTGAAGCGGGATTTGAAATGAGTCAGATACTTACCTCAGTAGAGATAAGCCTCTGGATAGTCCATGGGCTTCCCAATCAAACAAACAAACAAACACAGAACATTTACCGTATATTGCGCTTTTCTCCTGGCGGACTCAAAGCGCCAGAGCTGCAGCCACTAAGACGCGCTCTATAGGCAGTAGCAGTGTTAGGGAGTCTTGCCCAAGGTCTCCTACTGAATAGGTGCTGGCTTACTGAACAGGCAGAGCCGAGATTCGAACCCAGGTCTCCTGTGTCAGAGGCAGAGCCCTTAACCATTACACTATCCAGCCAACTATTCCAATGCAGGGTCCATCCAAGCTTATCCAACAAGGGTTTGTTGAATATGCTCTAGTGGTCGTGTGCAAAAACAACCATACTACGCATGCATGAACTATAGTCCGAGCATGAAGCTGCTTCTTTCTCCACGCAAGAGTGGCCTTGTACTTTGGCCATTCAGGGACTGTACTCACATATGCACAATATGGTCAAGCTCTTAAATGAATGGGAGCGAAGACATGAAGAGGAAGAGAGTCCAGGGCAGCAGTGTTTGGGTCCAGGAGGATTTACCTAGGTAAGTAGGAGATGGTCAGATTTTATTTCAACAGCCAGCTAATAGAAATACTTTGTTTGTGGTTTTAACTGTTTTTAATGAGGTTGTGCATGGCTGGGCTCAAAAGACCTTAAAAATGTGGATGATTTTTGAAACTGACAAATGTTGCACCAGTTTAAATGACCCAATCTTCTATTGGAATAGTGTTTTGTTTTTTGCTTTTTTTCTATTTTTTTTTTTTCATTTTTGTGATGACATCATAACAGCCTCAGTTACTCTTTACTAGCTGAGAATAAGAACTCATATTGAATGCATAAGAATTCATTTAACTCTACTTTAGATTCGCATGACAGTCAACAAGTTGGCGATCACTCCACAATGGACCAATTATGGGCTGCGCATGTTCGGATACCTCCACCCATCAACAGATGGTAAGAGACAACGGGGTGTATTCACTAAACTGTGATAATATTAATGTGCACAGATAGCACACAGAAATGTCACTGGCTGTTACATATACTGTAGAACACTGTAGATTATATAAAACAATGCATACATGCATGTCTGCACTGGTAAATTTCACCACAGTTCATTAAATGGAAACCAATGATGACACATAAACATAAAAATCCCCATCTCTCTCTTGCCCACCTACCCCCCCCCCCTCCTTCACCACACCACAACCCGTCTTGCCTGTCTCTCTCTGTTCTCTCTATCTGGCCCCCACAACCCTTCCTTTTCCTCTGTCTAACTTCTGTCTCACATCCCTGCTTTGCCTGTCCTATCTCTAAATCCAAAACCAAAAAGCTTTATTGGTAGGACCAAATACACTTAGCATTGCCAAAGCAAAGCAACACATAACATTGGAGAGGGTTGTGGGGGATTCTCTCTCTCTATGACAGACATCACTCATTGATGTTCTACCCCCACCCCCTACACTGCATACACTTCAATGTACACACACATCTACATACGCAACATACCCATACAGGAAACAAACACACACACACACACACACACACACACACACACACACACACACACACACACACACACACACACACACACACACACACACACACACACTTTTGTGATCATTTGTACTTACATTTGAGCTTTGGGGAAAACAGCAGCTGTGTTGGAATTATTTTGGTTTATTGTTTCAGTATTCCACCACAGCAGGGTCCTTTTTTCGCCTCCTCCTCCTTCAATAGTACATGCTGTTTGGCACTGAAAATGATCATGAAAGATTGTTTTGGGTGGCAGAGATGAGAGATGTATAGTCTGTGCATGTTTTTTCTGTGGCCCCTAGGTGAATGGGCCCTGACTGTTATTGATCAGCTCGGCTTGACCCTTTCTTGCCTTTCTTGCAGAAGTTCATAGTTTACTCCAGCTAAATCTCATTATTCCCCGTTTCTAGGTTACTTCCAGTTTGCGGTTTCATCGGATGACAACTCGGAGTTCTGGCTGAGTGAGGATGACTCTGTTGCAAGGCTGCAGCTCCTGTGTCAAGTGGGCCCGGTAAGGAAATGTTACCTTATGAGTATCTCCTATAAACTCTGAGACTTATAGGTACTGTCTAATGAACAGCTCAGTCAAACATGTTATTTCAGTGATTTGTAGATGCTGGGGCGCTAGATTACCCATTTCCTCTACCTCTTGGGAACCCCAGTAGTGAGTTCTTTGCATTAATGGTCTCACATCAGCAGACCTGCTATAGCTTTAAAAATTTTCAATATACCCTCATATGTTCCCTGAAAACCCGGATCGCTCCACCATTGGCATTTGTACAATGTCTAAGTACCACTGATAAGCAGCTGTATTCATTGACTGCCATAAGACACAGAGATCCAGCAGAATTGACATTTTTTTTATCGCAGCGTGTTGTCATCATCACATCATACTACAAGACATTTGCCATTTTCACTACATTTTGATATGTAAAACAATCCAGTCTAGGTTTCCTGCACCACTCACAGTATGTTCTTCCATGTTCTCCACTGTTAGTAAATCAGCCACGAAGTGTACAGTTGGGAATGCCGAGGAAGGGGTGCAGCCATGGGAGCAGCCATGGGAGGAATACCCGTGTCAAACAGGCCCACCTACCACCTTCTGATCTCTCACCCACCTCAGATTATTAAAAGGGCAACATTGAACTGTGTCATACCAAAGGGATACAAACTGCCAGCTGATGTCTCAGATCTTCCTAATCTTGTATAGACGCCTCACTCAAACATTATTTGTTTTACAAACTTTTAGTTAGATCAATTTGCATTGTTCCTTACTTTTTTCCTTTAGGCTGCTTACACACAGGGACGTTACAGGCGCACATTAGTGCGCCTGTAACGCTCCCCCAACGCACAGCAATGTAACACAAGTGGGCTGTTCACACAGCCCACGTTGCGTTACATGTAATGCTGCACGTTCTCCCGAAAGTGCAGTATGCTACGGCGTTAGAGCGGCTATAGCCGCGTTAGACTGTTTGCACATGCTCAGTGGGGGGCAGAGAGGAGGCGGGGAGAGCCAGCTACAGTAGCCGCGCACATGGCTACTTAATATTCACTGCACTGGCGGCAGCTGATTGGCCGGCGGGACCACATGATGCGGAGTGTCTCGCTCCGCATCACGTGGTCCCGCCGGCCAATCAGCGCCACTCTGGGAGACCTTATAGGGATAGAGCCGCCTAACGCGGCTCACTCTACCGTCCTATCTTGCAGCACCATACGTTGTGTTAGGTGCACGTTATGCGACCTTAACGTGGCACCTAACACAACGTCTTGGTGTGCAAGTAGCCTAAATGTTTAAAGAAGCCTGTTACTACTGATTGTGTATGGTCCTGTTGGATAACATTTAGGTCAGATGTATGTGGCACTGTGTTCATGTTGCTGTCATTTCATGTCATCTTTGAAACACGTGAGCACCTTATATATATATAGCCTCTATCAAGGGGAACTATACTTGTAAGCTTGAAAAATGAGGGACTAAAATTAAGCATGAATCTTTCCCAGAATCCTCTTCATTTTTGGCTTGGTTTTGTCTCTACTCTGAAACATCTCTTTTCCTCAGGCAGGAAAACAGTGGACGGCCCCAGGAGAATTTGGGAAATTTAAGGATCAGATCTCCAAATCCGTAAGGTAAAACAATATTCTCTTCATGGTATGTTAGGCCTAGTAGAACATCAATAGCCAATCTTCATTCCAATCAATTTCCAGCACAAAAACTGGTTTGATGAAGATACCAAAACAACATATACATGTGTAATATGGCTTTCCTTCTAATCAAAAAGCATGAGCATAAGTACAAATCGTGTGACTACCCCAGCCCAACTTTGATGGGACCAAACCTCCCTATGCACCCACGGTGTGGCCACCATGGCAGCCTCCATAACAAATGGAGCCACTATGGCTCCCCCTTGCCCCACAACAGTGTAGTCCCTCCACATAACAGTACAGCCATAATGTCCTTCCATGACACTGCAGCCATGATGGCTGCCCTCAGAACAATGCATCCACCATTGTGTCCCTCCCATTAAATGTGCGGACATTATGGCAACCTCCATAACAAAGCACAGCCGCCATGACATCATCATAGCACCCTCCCCTCGCTGATAACAAGTGCAGGCCCCATGAGACCACCTCCTCCATCCATCTACGGTTGTGGATTAAAAGTAAATTGCTTTCTACAGCATTGGCCCTTCCACCACAGTGCAGCTGCCCATTGTCATTCACCTCGCCCCTGCTGCTCCTGAGTCTTTTTGTGCGTTATGTGACATCACACAACATGCTAGCAGTGAATGACATTTGGGAACTGTTGGGGAAGCACCACTGAACAGGTCTCTTTATGGAAAGGAATTTTAAGAAGTGGGCTCCACCAGGCCCACATTCCTCTGTGGCAATGAGACCCACCCAATTGTTCCCAGTCAAGTTCCTGTTCTTGTTACACTGTGTTGAGTTACACAGCATGTCTGCATAACATAAGTTAATATATACCGCATACTCCTTTATAGGTTGTCATCTTCTAAGCGCTATTACTTTGAACTGTTGCACAAGCAGGATGACTCTGGCACAGACCATGTGGAACTGGCGGTAAGCAGCAGAGAGGGTTTTGAGTATGTCAGAGTATATGGGGGGAGGGATTTTCTTGAAAATGTTCCTTGGTGTGTTCTGGTTTCTGGCAGATGTCAGCCGTTACTGGGAATATTGTACAAAATTTTCTGATCTTGTTTGCTTTGCCTTCCTGAAATCATCCACAATTGCCTTATCTGTGCAGCCAGTCAGTGAATACGCACAGCGCGAATAACAAAGAAATCATATTAAGTAAATCGGTTTCTGGAAGTTCCTGAAAACAGGATCGCTAAAAATGGTTGTTCAGTCAAATCACTCAAGTGAATAAAAAAATCACTCAAGTGAATAAAAAAAAATCTCCAGATCTTGAGGTCAGAAAGCAATCATAATTTTCCATATCACATGGTCTTGTACAGCTAAAGGTTTTACAGCAGGCTCTGTGGGTTGGGGTGTTGCTGTGCAGCTACTTATAATGCCGCATAGTGGGTGGAGCTTACCAAGAAGATTAAAGTCTTTGGCCCTGAAAGTCTGAAAACATTGGTTTATTCAATCAAGCTATTGACTTACATTTGAGGAGCTCACAGGGCAGGACGATCGGTCACACGCAACAACATTCACAAACTTATAACAAAAACTTATCTGAGGACAAAAATCTGAGATTGGTAAATTCCACATAGGTAGAGATATGTAGGTGAGCTCAGGGTCCCTAAAAAGGCCAGTCTAATAGGACCCCTAATTCTGGGGTCCTATGCTAAGGATGGATGCTAATAAGCACATGCACAGTGGGACACATATCTTAACGGACAGAAAGTTAGAGAAAGAATATAGCTAAGGGTGCCCACAAAGCCAGACGCTCTGTACCTCATAGCATATAATTAATAGTAGGAGGTCCAACCATGTGAATCCACAATGCCACTACGTACAGTCAAACAATTCAGAATAACTTGGTTCAGTCAATTAAGCTGTTATGTTGCATGTGAGAAGCTCTGAAAGTCTCCTGGAAACACATGGTGAAAACGTCTCCTGACCAAGTGCTCCACAAGACCAGAAAAGGTCTGTGCCTTACAGTGCCCCTATTATGTGGTAAAAAAAAGAAAATGCTTGATACTTACCTCGATAGTGGGAAGCCTCTGGCTATTATAGTTCAGAGGCTTCCCGTATCTCCTTACACCCTCCAACAAACGTTCCCACAAAACTTATTTGACCAGTGAAATAAGTTTCTTCTGGCTGTGCTCCTGGCCATGAACAAGCGTATGCTAACCAGGCATATGTACGGTCCATGTATGCCCAGTACAATGAAGCTTCTTTTTGGTTTAAAGCAGGGGTGTCACACTCAAATACACAGGGGGGGGAATTGAAAACTGGGCCAAACTTGATGTCTATAGGTCATCTCCTTTCCCTATACAGGTCCCTGGTGTCTCTCCTTTAGAGATCCAGCGTGCCAGTTCACTTGGCACGCTGACATCAGGGGCAGTTGTGCACCTACCAGATTCTTGATATTCTTGACTGTGGTAGCACTGAACAACCCTCCTGTCTAAAACTTGTATGTGTACAAGGCTTTAAAAATACAGGAACTCTGGCTTGACCCTCCATACAAATACTAGTGGTAAACTTTGCTGTAAATTACAGAAGTTTTGAATTGACTTGTCTTCTCAGGATTTGAGCTGGCAAGTACCATACTACTCCTGCCTTGTAGGACTTTAAGTTTGGGCAATAGGAAATGTTTGTCTTATTATTGTTTTCCACTTTTCAGTGGCGTCCAGCTGTACCTGGTACTAAGTTCATGTTGATAGACTCAAGATTCCTGTCCCTCTTCTCAAGTGAGTTTCATTTGTGTATCCTATATTACATTGTGAGTTAATTTAAATGAATAACATACTTTTTGTCACTGTTATGTTTTTATTTACCTTTTAACTATTTGTGGGAATGGGTAAGGGGACCCCCAGAAGCCACCATCAACCCTCCCAGGGGCTAAACCCTCACTTCCTCCTGGGCACTGGAGGTGGGGAAGACCTTCTTGTCCATGGATTGGAAAATGGCTCTGGGGCGAGGGGGAGGCCTTGCTGCCCTTCTTTTTAAGAGACCCCCATATCATGGGCCATGCAATCTGATATAGCTCTGAGTGCGTAGCCCCACACAATCCAGGCTCTGAATTCTGGCTATACCAGCGTGCATGGGTGACAATGGGTTAAAAGGAGGCTTGGGAGGGGGGAACCCTATCCTGTCCTTTTTCATGAAATGAATAAAATGTGTATACAGAGTTCAATATATAAGAACAATTAGCAGTAAATAATGAGCAGGTAATGGTAATGAGAGTAACAGAGCTAGAAGCCATATAGGCCTCGTATAATTTGACAGGTTGTCATATGACCCATAAATCAATGGTCACTCATATATATGGTCGCTCATATAACAATGCAAATTAATAAGGAGCTAACATAATAAATATAATTAGTTGTGAACTGTTGTCCAATAAACCAAACAATAACCCAAAAAATCAGTAAAATGTAATTTTACCAGGTTTACAAAACATTTTTCCTATGGAACGTTAAAACCGATTTTCAAAAAACCAACATAATCTTCTAAAAAAAACAAAACCTCCCTAACATGGGTGGTAACTCGGTGGCGATAGCATGTACGGGAGCTTTACTGGTAACCACAGCCATTGACTACAATGGAAGAACGAAACGCGGTACCTGGAAAAGAGTAATTTCCAAAATTCCTATTCTTACTCAGATGTGAAAATCGGAACTTTTATAAATCCGCACCCTCATCCCTAATTAGTATGTCTCTCTCTAAAATCAATTGGTTGCAGACACACTGCAAGCCATTGTCAGCCTTGAAGGGCACAAAGGGAAGAGTTTTATATTCAGTAGTGATGCATGATGGGAAATCCGTCTTTCTCCCACAAAGCTGAATAATTGTGAATGCCTTCTGTTTGGAAAAGATAAAACTACATTTAGGGCTCTTTCACATTAGGAGCTGATCCGTCCATTTTGGAGGATAGCTCCTAGGATTCGGTAAGCAGGTTAACATCAAAGTCTATTGACTTTCAAGTTACCTTTCACAGTAGACAAAGCGTTCCAGAGCGTTACGTTGTAACTCTTCTGGAAGCTTTTAATCGTGCGACGCAGGCGCTTTTCCTTTGGGTGAATTAGAACTAGCGCCGCTGATATGCCTCGAACCACAATGTCCCAACGTCATTCTGTTCATCATGATAATGCGTGCACGAAATCTGGTTCATGCAAGCATTGGCTAATGTAAAAGAGCCCTAAGGAATGCATTAGTGAATAGTCAAATTTGTAGTTCTGTTTTTCCTCTTCTGCACAAAGTTTATCACTTTTATGTGTGTTTTTGTTTTTTTGTTGTGTTTTTTTTTAGCTGTTAATTACTGCGCTTTCATACCTAGTAGTTGACCTCTCTAACGTTTCTTTCACAGATGAGTCTAATCTGCCCCTGGGTGACACATCACTGATCCCCCTGAGTATAGCCAGTCATCACAATGCAGAGTCTGATCAGCATCCATCGGAATTACTGAAACCGGATCCCAGAGACACATTCTATAAAGGTAACTGTCATTGGCTATGAGTGCCCCAAGGGGAGATATTAAAAGTCCTCACTATGATCTGATATGCCACAGGTGTCAATATTTAAAAGAGCCTAGTGCAGGTTTACTGGAATACACGGCTCTCCACAGGTCTTCAATAGCCTCTGACCTTAGTAGAATAGAGCTCACAGGATCATGGAAGCTTGCTGACTTGTTGATGTTGGTTGCCTTTCTGCATTATAATGACTTCTGTCTCTCTATATGTTCCAGTGCCTCTTGTGCCTCTGAGCCGGGTGCAGAGCGTCCTGCCCAGCTGTCCATACAAGCCCAGCTACCGCGTGGAAGGATATCCTCTGCAGAGATACCAGGGCCTGCAGTTCGTAAGTAGCTCCAGTGTTGTGGTAAGCAAGTAATCTTAACCAGTTCAGCTTGAAGGGTTTTTCCCCTTAAAAAACCAGAGCAATTTTCACCTGTCAGCGCTCCTTCCATTCATTCGCCTATAACTTTATTACTACTTATCACAACGAAACAATCTATATCTTGTTTTTGTGCCACCGATTAGGCTTTCTTTGGGGGGTACTTTTTGCTAAGAATTATTTTATTCTAAGTCCATTTTATAAGAATAATAAGGAAAAAAATTCATTATTTCTCAGTTTTCGGCCATTATAGTTTTAAAATAATACATGCTACCGTAATTAAAACCCACACATTTTATTTTCCCATTTGTCCCGGTTATTGCAACATTTAACATTTTTCCCTAGTACAATGTATGGCGCCAATATTTTATTTGTAAATAAAGGTGCATTTTTTCAGTTTTGCGTCTATCCCTAATTACAAGCATATAATTTATAAAGTAATTGTAGTATACCCTCTTTACATACATATTAAAAAAGTTCAGTCCCTAAGATAACTATTTACGTATTTTTTTTAATTTGTAATTTTTTTTTTTATTAAAAAAAAAGTTTGGTAACTTTAGGGGAGTGTACGGAGGATTTGGTAAAGACAATTTATTTTTCTTGGGGGCAGCGGTAATATGTTTTAAATTAATGCAAAGTAAGTACCACTTATACACACAAAGTAGGTGAAAGTGATTTCTTTGTGTCTTTAGGTCCGTCTCACCTACGTGTATCCCAACGACTACACGCGGCTTAGCCACATGGAGAAGGAGAACGAATGTTTATATCAGGAACGCACCAGATATTCTAACAGGTACAGTCTGCCACATCTGCACATCTATAGAAGAGGCCGGATATATATACGCATGTATTCAGTGCGAAAAATCGTCCGTTTTAAACCAGCTGCGTTTTACATGGACACAAGTGTGGCCTAAGAGATAAATGTACTGATGGTACTGAGAGGTGGTTACACTCCCAGTACTGAGAGGTTATTGCACTGGCAGTAGTAGGAACTGTTTGTACTGGCGGTAGTTAGAGGTTGTTGTACTAGCAGTACTGAGAGGTGGTTATACTGGCAGACTGGCAGTAGTAAGAATTGTTGTACTGGCAGTACTGAGAGAAGGCAGGGGGAGTGACCAGTACGAGGTGTGGCAGTGTGCAGGTAGAGGCATAGCAGAGAAGTGGGTGTGGCTTTTAGCCGGGAGGTCTAGCCAAACATCTGCACTCACCACGGCCCAACAGAGCCTTGTCAGTGAGAACAGCCAGTGCTACAGTGTTAATAATGCTGTTTATTATAAAGTCTTACTGCCAGGCTTGACAGTAGTGACACACTGCAGGGATTTAAAGAAGAACTCCGGTGAAAATAATGTGTTAAAAAAGTCCTTAATTTTTACAATAATTATGTATACATTTAGTCAGTGTTTGCCCATTGTAAAATCTTTCCTATCCCTGATGGGGTCCTGACATCATGTGGGAGGGGTTTCACTACAATATCGGCCATACAGAGCCCCCTGAGGAACCGTTTGTGAAAAGGAATAGATTTCTCATGGGAAAGGGGGTATCAGCTACTGTTTGATGACGTTCAATTCTTGGTTTTGGTTTCTCTTTAAGTCCTGTTCAGTTATAGCAAAATGAAAAAGGTGAAGGAGTGGAAGAGCAATTAATATACAAAATGCTGTAAGCGTGTATGGCAGCTAGAATTATGGGTACAGCAAACATTCTAAACTTTGTACTTGGACTATTATTTTCTGTGGCCTATCTATATAAAATGTATTTTTATTACCAATAAATACAGTTTCCACATGTCTTTCCCCCAAAAATATTTTTATTATTATTTTTTATTGTAGATTGAAATACAACAAATACATGAAAATTGATAGACCAAAAACTCAATCCATTGAACATCCAGGTACGTATGACAGATTTTACCGAGTTTAAACATTAAACTGAATTCCACTTCTACTGAAAATTGCTAGAAATATTTTGTGTAATGTGTAACCACCAATGAGTTTACAGATGACAATAAACATGAATCTGTAGTCTGTTTACAGGACAACAATCAAGTATTTTCCTCTTTCTACATGAGTAATTCGCTGAACAGAAGAACCATTATTACCAAACCAACACTAATAAAGCGACTGGCATCAGCGTTGATTTCCCAATCTGACAGTTTTAGGATTACTGTGGTGCTGCTGGCATTGATATGCATAAAAAAAAAAATTTGGCATTAATCCTAGCAAGTGAGAGAGATATGCTGGCTGCCATTTTTATTCAGATTTTGGTCCTTTTACACGGTGTCTGGACCATATCATCGCATTACAATATAATGTAATGATATTCCTATGGTGCTTTTACATTGAGTGTGGTGCAGCAGGTCCCATCAGAGTATGGGCCCGTTTCCACTTCTGCGGTGCGAATCGCTGCGGTAAAAATTTGCATGTGGACGCGAATTTCGCATGCGGGTCTATGCGAATTTTCATGCGAATTCGCATGGATGACGATCTATGCGAATTTAACCATGGCAGTGCTGGTGTGTTTTTACATTGTTTCTATGTGAATTCGCATGAAAATTCGCATACCCAAACCGCATGCGAATTTACTATTAATACATTGTATGCGATTCGCATAGCGGTATGCGGCATGCGAATTCTGATGGCTCTGCCATGCAAATTTTTTCTGCACAGAAAACCGCAAAGGAATCCTGACAAGTGGAAACAGTCCCATTCACTTGTATTGCTATGCGAATTTTCATGCGAAAAACGCATGCAAATTCGCGATAGTGAAAATGGACCCTTACACACGATGTGTGCATTTACAGTAACAGTGAAGCATATTTTCATTGTACTGTATGTTTCACTGTATAAACTTATAAACTTTGAATGTTATTGCAACGCAATGTACACAGTTTGCAAGGACCTTTAAAAGCAAATCTGTAAGGACAAAAAACTGAAACATTAGATACTGAAGTAGAGCGAATCCTCTGGATGGTGTAGAGTTCCCTAGTGCTTAGTGGCCCCCTCCCTGCCCTATACAGTTCCCAGGTGTCTAGTGCCCACCTCCCTGCCCTATACAGTCCTCATGTGTCAAGTGCACCATGTCCGCCACTATACAATTCCTTGGTGTCTAGTCACCCCCCCCCCTCCAATATACAGTTCCCTGGTGTCTAGTGCCCCCATGCAGTTCTTTGGTATCTAGTGACCCTCCGACCCCCCCCCCCCACACACACACACACACACACACTACAGTTCCCTGGTGTCTTGTGTTCTCCCCTCCCCTATACAGTTCCCTGGTGTCTAGTGGTCCCCCTCTCCTATACAGTTCCCTGGTGCCTAGTGTTCCCGCTCCTCTATACAGTTCCCTGGTGCCTAGTGGTCCCCCTCCCCTATACAGTTCCCTAGTGTATTGAGGTCTCCCCTCCCATATACAGTTCCCTGAGGTATATTGCCACCATACAGTTCTCTGGTGTCTAGTCCCCCCCCCCCCCCTCCTTACAGTTAGCTGGTGTCTTGTGTTCTCACCTCCCCTCTACCATTCCCTGTTTCATAGGTTCCCTGCTTAAAGGGACACTTAAGTCAAACAAAAAAAATGAGTTTTACTCACCTAGGGCTTCCAATAGCCCCCTGCAGCTGTCCGGTGCCCTCGCTGTCTCCCTCCGATCCTCCTGGCCCCGCTGGCAGCCACTTCCTGTTTCGGTGACAGGAGCTGACAGGCTGGGGACGCGAGTGATTCTTCGCGTTCCCAGACACATTAGCACCCTCTATGCTGCTATATGGTATATGATATATGCTATAGCAGCATAGATGGCGCTATTGTGGCCAGGAACGCGAAGAATCACTTGCGTCCCCAGCCTGTCAGCTCCTGTCACCGAAACAGGAAGTGCTGCCGGCAGGGGCCAGGAGGATCGGAGGGAGACGGCGAGGGCACCGGACAGCTGCAGGGGGCTATTGAAAGCCCCAGGTGAGTAAAACTCATTTTTTTTTGTTCGACTTAAGTGTCCCTTTAACCATATAGGCTTAGTGCTCAGGTGCTTGCAGGCCAAATATAAATTAAAGTGGGGAGACCTCTGGGGCCATATTTGATGGCACTGCAGGCCAGATTTGACGGATGGGCCAGAGTTTGACATGTATGATCTGGAGGCTTCCCATGTCCTGTTCATTCTAATTCCTGCAGCTGGCCAGGATACTCTTAATCTTTGCAGCTGCGCTCCGATCCATGTACATGTCTTGAGCATGGAGTTCACTAGAGCTCACAGGCTGCCACTAGAATCCTCTTCCAGTCCTCCATAACTAAGCTGATGGATGTTAGAGACCTTGCGTTCCTCCACCTTCCATTTGAGGATGCCCCACAGATGCTCAATAGGGTTAAGGTCTGGAGACACGCTTGGCCATGGCCATTCCAGCACCTTTACCCTCAGTTTCTTTAGCAAAGCGGTGGCTGTCTTGGAGGTTTGTTTGGGGTTGTTATCATGTTTAAAATACTGTCTTGTTCATGAAGCTAAATATTTGCAAATGCCTTCTGTCTGAAGAGGGCAAAATTGTACTCAGCAATTCTCATTAACTTTAGACGGTTTCACCTAAATTTGGTATTTTGCCCCCCCCCCCCCCCCCCTTGCTCAAGATACTTACAAACCATAAATAATGCTGAGTAGCCTACTGATTACATTTAGCTAATGAGCATGGCTGCAAACTATTTTTGAAACTTTTCTGATATTCCTTTCTCACTTTGTGCCATTTTCTGTATTTCCCAGCTGACATCTTCTGTTGGAGATACATGGCTCAAGGATTTATCTCCAAAGATCTCCACACATCTATAGTGCGAATATCACAAGTGATCCAGCAAACCAGAAATCATTGTCAATTGTTAAGTGATTAATGATTGCAGTCATTGTTTGGGTCATAATCAACCATAGTGGGGGATGACTGAAAGATTAATAAATTAGCAGTTGTTCCCTGCACACACTTGTGAGGAGAAAATCTTTCTCTCAAAAAATCGTTCACTATGGACACTCCATGCTATGCAATCATATAATCACGAATTCACACACCCCCCCTCAGCAGCCCCGACAAAGATCTGTTATGACCCAGACAAGGGTGGCAAATTCTAAGGTCTTAAAGTGTACCTGTAAGGAAAGAAAAAAATGCAAAACATAGATACTTCAGTAAAGGGAAGCCTCTGGATAGTCCAGTGGTTTCCCACTTCCCCCTCCACTCCCATCGATCCAGTGCTGGGACCCTCTGAACCAACTCAACAAGAATATGTTTGCCAGGTCACGCTCCAGCCCATGTACGAATGTGGACGCAAGGATGGCTGCACCTGCACAGTTGTTGCATGTAGCTGCTTGTGCTGAGCTTTTTTCTCTGTGCAGAAGTAGCTCTCTGCCATGGCGCAGACGCGGGCTGTCATTGTGCCTGCACAGTATGGCTGTGCTTTTACATGGCCACGAAGAAGAAAAGGGTCCCGGCGAGCAGCGATAGGGTAGCGGCGGATTGTAGAAGCCTCTTGTTCATCCAGAGGCTTTCCTCTACTGAGTTAAAACTGAATACTCACCTGAAGATGGATCAGGGAACCTCACAGCGACGACTCCTGTCGATTGAGGTTCCTCCATCTAGCTTACTACCCACAGGAATACACAACGGCACACGGCGGGCTTAAACGGGAGTCGTCGGGAATCTTAAAGATCCAATCAGTTATGACGGTCGTTCTTGTAATCGCGCCCACATACCCACATTGTGAGTTGGTAGAAACGATCTCTCGTCACTCAAACAAACGTTGGAAAAATGGTCGTAAAAATCACGTTGTGGCTATGGGGCTTAAAGATAGTCTGAAGCCTAATAAAATAATTCTTTTTACTTGCTACTTGTGTAAAGCAATATCAGCAGTGCTGAAATGCCACATTCCCGCGGCAGAACAAGGGCGTTATACCCCCCAAATCCCCGGGCCAAGAATCTGGGAGTGCTTCCTGTAAAAGGCAGAGCTTTGCGCTGTAGCTCTGCCTCTACTGGAGTCAATCTCCGCTGATCGCCGCATCTCCCTGCCCCTCTCTTTTTTCTTTCACTGAGATGGGCGTGGAGAGGCGGCGATCAGCTGAAGATTGACTTCAGTAGAGGCAGAGTTACAGCACAAAGCTCTGCCTCCCAGAATGGCAGAACCCACGACCTAGAAAGTTGTGGAATTTTGCCCCTGGGATTTTGGGGGTATAAAGCCCTCATTCTGCTGCAGGAATGCAGTGTTTCAGCACTGCTTATATTGCTTTACATAAGTGGCAGGTAAAAATAATTATTTTATTAGGCTTCAGACTCTCTTTAAGTATATAACTTTTGCATTTTTTCCTCACAGGTTTACTTTAACAATTGACAATTTTTATTTAAACCAGTCCACATTTGCTAGATCTTTCCAGTGAAGATGCTTGGAGATCTCTGGAGGTGCTTTAATAAAACAAATCCAAAGATCCTATTCAATTTACTTTTCTCCTGAGTTTTATCACCCAAGATGTTTTGACACCTTGGGCGATATGCAATTCACTTTTCCTCCTAAGTTTTCTCCTAGGAGATAACTTTTCATCTTCTGTTTAAAATAACTTTTTAGAATTCTACAATTGAAAAAGTACTAAAACATTGGTGAGAACATGCTGTCAAAATTATTCTGAGTATTGTCTTGCTTGCTGGTGGCTTAAAAAGCATTTTATTGTTAACCTCCTTAGCGGTAGCCCCGTGTGTGACACGGGGTAAGCCGCCGGAGGGTGCCGCTCAGGCCCTGCTGGGCCGATTTACATCATTTTTTTTTTGCTGGACCAGCACAACGATAGCCGCCGCCCCGCGCCCGATTGCCGCTATCCGTTGTGGCGCGCACCCCCCCCCCCCTCCAGACCCCGTGCGCTGCCTGGCCAATCAGTGCCAGGCAGCGCCGAGGGGTGGATCGGGACTCCCAATGACGTCACGACATCGGTGACGTCCTCCCGCCCCGTCGCCATGGCGACAGGGGGAAGCCCTCCAGGAAATCCCGTTCTTTGATTGGAGATCACCGAAGGCGATCGAAGCGGGCGGGGGGATGCCGCTGAGCAGCGGCTATCATGTAGCGAGCCCTGGGCTCGCTACATGATTTAAAAAAAAAAAACTGCTGTGCTGCCTCCTGGCGGAATTTTTCATACCGCCAGGAGGGTTAAAAGAATACTGTAGGGGGGAAAATGAGTTGAACTTACCCGGGGCTTCTAATGGTCGCCCGCAGACATCCTGTGCCCGCGCAGCCACTCACCGATGCTCCGACCCCGCCTCCGGTTCACTTCTGGAATTTCAGACTTTAAAGTCTGAAAACCACTGCATCTACGTTGCCGTGTCCTCGCTCCCACTGATGTCACCAGGAGCATACTGCACAGGCCCAGTATAGTCTGTGCCTGCGCCATGCGCTCTTGGTGACATCAGCGGGAGCGAGGACACGGAAACGCAGGCGCAGTGGTTTTTTAGACTTTGAAGTCTGAAATTCCAGAAGTGAACCGGAGGCGGGGCCGGAGCATTGGGGAGTGGCTGCGCGGTCACAGGATGTCTGCGGGGGACCATTAGAAGCCCCGGGTAAGTTGAACTCATTTTCCCCTGACACCCTACAGTATTCCTTTAAGGTGTGAAAATATCACCTAGTAGAAAACTTTGGAGAAAAAGTGAATTGCATATGGCCCCTTGTCAATGCAAAAACTTTGAAGCCTTCAGCAAGCAAGAAAAAACTCAAAATAAGTTTCATATTACTTCCTTACCTACCCTACTTTTTAGTATTTTTTCAGTTCTTAGGTGCTGAAAAATTATGTTGCTGACGAGATGAATAATTATCTCCTGGGGAAAGGTCAGGATAAAAGTTAAAAGAATAGGGGCTAATGTATTCATACTAATACACTACGGAGGGCCTTGCGCAGCACTTTGTTGGGTAGGTGATCTCCTTTATGTTACACAATATTTCAGTGTTTACTTCACCTGCTATTAAACTTTGTGAGGCAACATGTTGTGGTGATTAGTTCTACTTCTTTTAACACAGGTTGGCCAGATGACTACAACCCAGCTGATTTCCAGTATGATGACACTGGGGGCCAATTTCTTGACAGAGAAGAGCAGGAGGAGAAGGAAGAGCCAAGTGAAGATGAAATTATTAGACAGAGGAAACTTTTTCTTGTAGCGGAGGCTGAAGAACAGCCGAGGGCCCAGATACTTGAAAATGGCCAGAAACGAGCTGCACTTGACGTTCCCAACAACTTGGCCATGGACAATAACAAAAATCCAGGTTCTTTCATCTCAAATCACAGCTTGGACCATCTACCCAAGTCAGGGAGACACAACCCAAAGGCTATTAGTAGAACTCACAAGCGTAAACGCCAGAAGCTCCGCGATGATGGTGAGAGGAGGCATGACTACAACCAATCCAGGAATGACGTGCAGGAAAAAAATTCTAATATACAGGAGAGAAATCGGAAAAAACGGAATAGAGAGAAGCAGAAAGCGGTGACATCATTGAAGAAGGGCGTGAATAATGGACTAAACCGTGATAGAGGACAGAAACTGAGGTCTGCGATGGATGATCAGATGGCACAAAGACCTACCTTGAAAAACAACTACCAAAAACCATCAGGGAACAGTAGTAATCTAAACCATGTGAAGGAAGGACCTCAAACAATTGTTAACAGTGAGCAATATTTAAAGGACAGCAATCCACATCCTAGTTTGGGTGAGATGAATATCAATAACCCTGAACAGATAGATAACTTATCTGAAAAGGCAAATCAAGGATATGACATTTCTGATAGGAGGAGGGAATCCATCATAGTAGAACATCTTGACAGGAACCAACACACAAAGGTAAATAAAAACACTGATGAGGACAAGATTCCTGAATCTGAGATTTATCAAAGGAGGCCACGTGACTTAGGACAAGAAGTAAGGCAAATGGAAAGGGCTGAATTAGACAGAGAGGAAGAGGTTGAAAGAGAAGCCAACCCTGATGTTCAAGGGAAAAAAATTCAAAATAATTATAAAACTAAAAGACAAAATATTAAAGATATTAGAAGTGAGAGGCAAGACTATCACAATGTTCAGAATAGACATAATCTTCCCACCATAGTTAAAAAGCAAGAACTTGAAAGTTACACAAAGAGAATACTCACTTCTGTAGCAAATGATGTGGAACTGGGCCATCAACAGAAAAATGTGAGCAGACACAAACTTGTACCAGTTGACCATGTGGTTGGAAAGGTTGAAAATGTAGGAGCGGTTAATAAGATGAATCGTAAGCGGAGAAAGGGGCTTAATCAAGAAGACGGGAGAAGTCAGCTGGATCCTGGTGGGCCAGAGGATCCGAACAATATAAAGCAAGGTCCTTATGGTGATTTTGAAGCCCCCAATTCAGAGCAAAATGAATACAAACAACAGAAACTAAACAGACTACACCTTAACCCTCCAAAGTCTGGAGAAGTGGTTGAGGAGAATCAGGACAGCAGAAACCTAAATCCTCAAGAGGAGGAATACCAGGAAAATGAAGAAGACGATGAAGATGTAGAGTTTGAGTACCCATTTGTCTTTGAGCAACCTGTGTTTTGGAACCAGACTTTCCACGTGGGTCAGACAGACTTCCATGTGGTGCGGTCAGAATTCATTGACCTCCATTGCAATATTTCAGGAAACCTACATGTGAAAGAGAGTGAAGCCTTGAGCGTGGTGGGGTCTTTCATGAAACAGCTGAACCAGTGGCATCGAGGGTGAGGATCTGGGGCAAGTGCAAGATCATTTTCACATGATGAGTGGAGAAAGGGGATGAGACACATGTTGGGGCAATAAATTAGGTGTGGGGGCAGTAAACTAGGCCTAAAGCAAAATGTAAAAAAATAAAATAAAAAATGAATGACCTATGAACATGCTAAGAATCCATGATTTGGAAGATCAGTGAGAGAGTGATGAGGGAATCCCTTCTGTGCCAGGTATACAAAAGTAATAAGCTGAGAACATCTAACCCAGCTGTTTGCATATACTCCAAGTGGAGTCAGGCCAGAGGCTAGAAGCATCAGATTAAGGATTAAGGAATTTTCTCAGTGACGGAATAGATTGATGCATCATGGGAAACCACATTTGCTCACTTAAAGGACAACTGTAGTGAGAAGACTATGAAGGCTGCCATATATATTTCCTGTTAAACAAAAGCAGTTGCCTGGCAACCCTGCTGATCTATTTGGCTGCAGTATTGTCTGAATAACACTAGAAACAGGCATGCAGCAAATTTTGGCAGATCTGACAATAATGTCAGAAACACCTGATCTGCTGCATATGCTTATTCAGGGTATATGGCGAATAGTATTATAGGCAGAAGATCATCAGGATAGCTTATAGTATTGCTTATAAGGAAATAAATATAGTCCTGCTGATCCCCTGCCTGTAATACTTTTTAGCCATGGACCCCAAACAAGCATGCATATCAAATGTTTCTGACAAATAACTGACAAAATTAGCCACATGCTTGTTTCAGGTTTGATTTAGACACTACTGCAGTCAAAGAGATCAGCAGGACACCAGGCAACTGGTATTGTTTAAAAGGAAATAAATATAGCAGCCTCCATATACTGCTCAATTTAGGTTCTCTTTAAAGCTGAATTAATTCAAAATACCTTCTGTTTTAAGAAGGCACAATTATATTTAACATCACTTTTATAGTAAGAGGGATTGTCGGTCTCTTTTAGCCCCTTATGCTGGGTATACATGGCTAGATAGTGCGCTGGTATCGATTCCCGCTCGTCCCTGCGGGCGCTTTCTAAGCAGCGCTAATCAGAGCTCTTTTTTCTATTGTTCTGCCCGCCGGTATCTAGCGCAGAATCGATCCGGCGGGCAATCGGACCTGACGGAAATTATCAATCGAGCCATCAGCGGCTCGATTGATAAGAAGAAACGAGCTATGTATGCCTAGAATTACTCTCTCTCCTAATAGTCACCATGCTCCATCTGGGTACTATGCAGTACTGGTCCAAGTCCTGCCCGATAGATCCATATCAATCCATGCCAGGCACTGATGAAGACCATAGACTCTGAAACAGCTGTATGCATGTTGAATTGATGTGTTTCTGTAGAATATATAAGCTATAGGCTCACTATACCCCTGGAACTGGTTCTGGATGTGGGCCTGGCTTCCAGAGGTATAAAGAGATGATTTGCATATTTGGGAGTCATATATCATTGGAAATTACACTTGCTCACTTAAAGCTGAATTATTGCAAATGCCTTATCAGAATCAGAAAACTTTATTCGTCAAGTGTGACCATGTCACACCCGGAATTGCTTGTGGTTACATGGCAGAGACAAAGAGAGCAGAGAACAGACAGTACAAGCAAGCAAGCATCAATACATACAAGATACAAACATAGTGGGGATAACATTGCACTAAAACGGGGCATAGGGGCTGGACCATGTTCTTAGGGGTTCGCATATGGGAGGCTGAGTGAGTTCAAGAGAAGGAGGGAAGAAAGAGTTCCTGTGCCTTGTGGTTTTGGTGAGTCAAGTCCCGAGGCGACTGCCAGAGGGGAGGCGGTTGAAGTAGCGCCAACCGGGATGTGAGGGGTCGTTCAGTATCTTATACGCCCCACCCCGCAAGCGGTTGGTGTGTAGGAGGTCCAGGGGTGGCAGAGGTGACCCAATGATCCTCTCCGCAGTGTTGATGACTCTTTGAAGTTTCATCCGGTCATCTGCGGAAGCACCTGCGTACCAGACGACAATGGAGGAGCAGAGGATGGACTGTTGTTTTAAAGCAAACCTGAAGCAAAAAAAAAAAACCCCAAAAACTTATGATATAATGAACTGATTGTGTAGTACGGATAATGGATAGATCATTAGTAGCACAGAAAAGAGTCTCATATTTTTATTTTCAGTTATATAGGTTTTTTTTTTAATAACATTGCATCACAATGTCACAGTTGCAGTTTTAAACCACACTCTGTCTTTTAACCTCCCTGGCGTTCTATTAAGATCGCCAGGGAGGCTGCGGGAGGGGTTTTTTTTAATTAAAAAAAAACTATTTCATGCAGCCAACTGAAAGTTGGCTGCATGAAAGCCCACTATAGGGCGCTCCGGATGCGTTCTTCTGATCGCCTCCGGCGGCCAGAAGTAACACGGAAGGCCGCAATGAGCGGCCTTCCGTGTTTCGCTTACCTCGTCGCCATGGCGACGAGCGGAGTGACGTCATGGACGTCAGCCGACGTCCTGACGTCAGCCGCCTCCGATCCAGCCCTTAGCGCTGGCCGGAACTATTTGTTCCGGCTGCGCAGGGCTCAGGCGGCTGGGGGGACCCTCTTTCGCCGCTGCATGCGGCGGATCGCCGCGCTGCAGCGGCGATCAGGTAGCACACGCGGCTGGCAAAGTGCCGGCTGCGTGTGCTGCTTTTTATTTGAGCCAAATCGGCCCAGCAGGGCCTGAGCGGCAGGCTCCGGCGGTACTGGACGAGCTGAGCTCGTCCAAACTGCTCAGCAGGTTAAGCTATAAAACAGAGCAGAGCTAATGACCCTTTGAATTTTCCTGCAGTAAAACCTTATCCATGCTGTCTCTCACTGTTTCTTGGCTGTTTAAGTACTTACGAAAACAGGACTGTATATGACTCAAATGGGTCAAAGAGCTCAGAGAAGCTCTTCTGCATGGATAACAACTGAAGCGAAAAAAAAAATACATGATCTAATGAATTGGTTGTGTACTATGAATAATTACTAGAAGATTAGCAGCAAAGAAAATATTCTCATATTTTTATTTTCAGCTATATAGTGTTTTTTTCTAACATTGCATCATTCTCAAATATGTGCAGATTACACAACACTCAGCATCAAAATAATTCTTTCAGAGCAGTCTGTGAACTAATGACCTCTCCTCTGGCAGAGAAAAAGAAAATTGTTCACTAACAGTTGAGATAATAAAAGTCAGAAGACAGCCCTCTCCACGACTTTGTCGTAGAGCTTAATGGCTTTTTTGCATAGAGATTCTTAACTCTTCCTGTACTGGAAACAATTAGACTGATGTATCTGATCTTAAAGAGACTCCGTAACAAAAATTGCATCCTGTTTTTTATCATCCTACAAGTTCCAAAAGCTATTCTAATGTGTTCTGGCTTACTGCAGCACTTTCTACTATCACAGTCTCTGTAATAAATCAACTTCTCTCTCTCTTGTCAGACTTGTCAGCCTGTGTCTGGAAGGCTGCCAAGTTCTTCAGTGTTGTGGTTCTGTGATGCATCTCCCCCCTCCAGGCCCCTCTCTGCACACTGCCTGTGTGTTATTTAGATTAGTGCAGCTTCTCTCTGCTCTATTATCTTTTACAAGCTATATAAATCCTCCTCTGAACTGGCTGGGCTATATACTGAGGAATTACATACAGGCAGAGCTGTCTGCACTCTGCAGGAAGAAACAGCCTGACACTTCAGTGGAAGATAGCTGCAGGGGGAAAGAAACACACAAATGATCTCTTGAGATTCAAAAGGAAGGGTGTATACAGCCTGCTTGTGTATGGATGTATTTTCTATGTGTGGACATACTGTACATCAACCTACTTCCTGTTTTGGTGGCCATTTTGTTTGTTTATAAACAAACTTTTTAAAACTGTGTTTAACCACTTTTAATGCGGCGAGGAGCGGCGAAATTGTGACAGAGGGTAATAGGAGATGTCCCCTAACGCACTGGTATGTTTACTTTTGTGCGATTTTAACAATACAGATTCTCTTTAATGTTTTATTTCCTAGCTGTACTACACATACAAATCATAATATCATAATTTTTTGTTCGCTTCAGTGTCTCTTTAACTCTTCCTGTATTGGAAAACAATGAGACTCTTTTTGCTACTAATCTTCTATTTCTTAGCTGCATGGCACATACAATTCATTATCTCATACATTTTCGCTTCAGTTTTCTTTAAGAAGGCAAAATTATACTCAGTGTTGTTTTTTTAGTAAGATGGCTTTTCAGTAGTTTTAGCCCCTTATACTCTCCTATTGGTTCTGGGTCACCATGCATTATCTGGGAAATGTGGAGGAGAGATAGGTAGTCATATAGAAGGTGACCAGTTTGGGTGATCAAATCTACCAGCAGAAATTCACCTGAAGGAGAATTCATGGAGAAAAGAGGTGATTGACTTATCAAGGAATTGATTTGTACTTCTATGACTGGCTAGTCACAGTAAGCTTTCACAAAATGTAAGACGCGATGAGACACAGGGAGACTTTGGCCAGCTAGCCAGTAAAGTACAAATCGATCAATGAATAAATTGATTGTGTGTTCTTCATACATTTTCCCAGAATAAATGAGTCTCTCTAGTGACCAGAATGGAAATTTTAGCACCCAACATAATTCATTGTTTCCCTTTTACTAGAATGTACAGACTCCAGAGCATCATCAACGTGGAGAAGCGTTTGGACTACGTGAGGGGGAGCCGCTATTTCCTGGACCTTGAGCTCATTGATAGGTCAAACCATGTTGTGAGATTTGCCCAATATGTCTTTGCCCGAAGCTGGACTGGGGAGACACAGGAGGACCGGAAACAAGAGAGAGACATGCGGAGTATGATGTGGGGGCAACGCCGAAGACTGATGTCCAGCGAGAAACTGCCTGAACTGTGTTGGCCAACAGGGTTGTCATGGAACCCCAAGGCCATGGTATATGTTATTGTACCTGGTGAGTGTGGACAAAGCAGTGATGTTGTAATAGAGAGAGAAGGTGTCTTCTGGTGCTCCTCAAAATCAAATTCAAACTAATTTGCTTCACCATTAAATCACATTGCCGTTCTTGTCCCACCTAAATTTTTACCTCAACTGTCCTTCCTGCTCCCCTATTAATGTTCTTCTCAGCCACAAAGTCTTCTCATACATGGCTCCGCTTTTTCTAGAGATGCTACCACTTCTTTTTAATAATTTTAGACTAACCAAACAGGTCCTCAAAAACCTATTTCTTCAAAATTACCTACAAACATTTGTTTGTTTCTCAACCCTTCATTGCTGAATGACTATTATTGCACCAAGCAATACTCGTATACTGTATAAGACACAGTAGTAAAAACACTCCAATTCTCCAATTTTTTTTAGCAGTGATTCATCCTATGTTGTAGAATTTAATTTGCTACAGTCTTATAGTAAATGACTTATATCCTTTAGTTATCTAACTTACCGGTACTCTGCTAAAGGACAAATTAACATTTCAGGAGAGTTTAACCACACAAAAAAATCTAGTGTCTCAGACTCTGCCCATCAGTTCATGACACATTCCAACCATGAAGCTGGCAAACACTTTTTTGTTTTTATTTTGCATGTATTTATAGCCTTTGTGGCTCTTAGTCTTTTCCCATTTAATAGAGGGGAAACATATCTCAACAGCCCCTATTAGGCCCCTTTCAGGAACTTCAACTTCAGGGTTGTGAGCCCACCTCCTAAGAAGACCACACTGTATCAACCTGTTTTTCCATTTCAAGGTGATTCTCTCCATAGAGAGTAAATGAAGGGAGAGCAGCTTGGCAGACGCATTTTATCACCATGCTGCATCATACAACACCTTACGGAAAATCCCACAACTCACATGCAATGCAACATCTCAGTGACGCATCCAATAACTCCCTGAGTGCTAATCTACATGCCCCCTCCTATAAAAAAGCAATGGAACTGAAGGCTGGAAAAGGCCACATTTTGTATCTATATTTTTATGTTTAGTTTGGGGTAGGGGGTGTGGTTGAAGGGTTGGAGAGGATATTGGTAGAAGGGGTAAGAGAAGCAATAAAAAAAGTTTGGCAAACTTGGGAAAAATCCCCAGGCTTCTGTAGACCAAGGTTGTAAATAATAAAAATGTCTTTCACCAGCATAAAGAGCCAACTGTGTATTCTGGGAAATTCAGCCATGCTTGTGGTGCAAAACGTTCATTTTATTTGTGTATTTGCACTTTGTCACTTTTTTTGCTTGTAGTGCAGAACACCCTTTTAGAAGAAGTGATTGTAAGATGTTCATTTGTTTTTAGTGAAGAACCAGGCTCGATGGGTCCAGAAATTTATAGATGATATGGTGGCCTTGTACCGCACCACGACAGATGCCCACTTCAGTGTTATCATTGTAGACTTCAGCAGCACTGACCTGGACATAGAGGCAACCTTGAAACAGTCCCGTCTTCCCAGGTGAGGATTAACATATGCATGATGACAGTGGAGCATTGATTCTAATGCAAGGAGGAAGACAGTAGAAGGACTGGAGTTCAGCACAAAGTATATCATGAGAGTAGAATTACATACCGGTAGTTTTAAGTAGCAGTGGTATAGCTACCTAGCTATGGACTCCATTGCAACGTTTGCATGAGGTCCTCCAATATTGTATAGATAAAATATGTGGATCACCTATTTCTGTTTTTCATTTGTGAGAGGTGTAAGCATAGGAGGGCAATAATTTGATGATTAGTACAACTGTTTAAAGCTAGGGCATATATAGATGTAATCATTACTGCTACAGCACCTATAAAATACTAATACAGCAACTTAAGGAGGGCTTTAGGGGCATCCTCTGGCTAACAGGCTACTGGGGAGGAGCATGGTCTTTAGTTCACAGGGCTACTGGAGAAAAGCATTGTCTTGCACCAGTATAGTTGGAGTGTCAGATCTCAGAATGCGCAGAGTCCTCTACCAGCAGAAAGCATATCAAGAGAGTATCATCAGATAGCCCATGGGGTAGGGTCCTCCAGCAACTCAGAAGATCTTAGGAGAAAAAAGTCAGAAAGTGGAAGGAGTAAAGTCAGTGTGGAGTATATCAGGCGAAGAGCATTACATAGTATAACTAGCAGAGTCCTCCAGCAGACCTGATTGATTACTGTATATTAGTGCAGTAAAATGTTGATATGAGAAACAAACATCACATATCCTGTTTGGTTGCAGATATACTTCAATCTCTGGATACAGGAGACCAGGCACTGTCACTGGTAGATTTTATTGGTCTTCACATGCGATACGTACGGTGCATAGCTGGATTGGTGGCTCGTCCTGCTTCACCCCCAGCTCCCTACCTTACATTCCCTGCCTCACCAACCCTGCTATGTACTGTATGTATCACATGTGAAGACCAATAAAATCCACCAGGCAGTGACTGTGCCCATTCTCCGTCTCCTGTATACAGATAACAATGTTCAATCACAAGGTCAATTAACACATCCTATGAGATCTAGAGGTCTGCAGAGATGCAAGTGAGAGCCAACCACAGCATTGCCGTGTTTTTAACTCTCCATTCCTCCTGCCAGGTCCCGAGCTTTTCTACATGTATTGAACGTATACTTCATCCTCTGTTATCTCTGTTTCTGTGCACAGTTACCAGTATGTAAAGTTGGAAGGTAATTTTGAACGATCTCTGGGACTTCAGGCTGGAGCTGACCTGGTGACGGTAAGTTGCAAAAGAAGTATTTTTTCATCTAAGCAAAGGAATATAAACACCAAAAAATGGAACAACAGCCAGCTATTCCCATTAAATAAATTTTAGGCCCAGTGCACACCAAAAACCTCTAGCAGATCTGCAAAATGCTAGAGGTTTCTGAAGCCGATTTCAGAGCGATTCTAGGCATGTTTAGAGACATTTTCTAAACATGCCTAGCGTTTTTGGAGCGTTTTTGTGTAGCAGATTGCAAATATCATTACAGTAAAGCTGTTACTGAACAGCTTCTGTAACAAAAACGCCTGGAAAACCGCTCTGATCTAGCCTTTTTCTGAGCGGTTTTCCTCTTTTCCTTTCTAAAAAATGCTGCGGCCCCCGAGTTTGCGTTTGTGGAAAAAACGAACCGCTCTGGTGTGCACCGTCCCATTCACTTTCATTAGCCAAGCGGTTTTCCCCCTGCAAGCGTTTTAAACAACGCTCCAGAACCGCTCTGGTGTGCACCAGCCCATACTCTGCTTACCCAAAAGTAACATTTTGATTGTAGGCAGACTCAGTTGGGCAGAATTCAAGTTGGCTTGTTCAGTTTCTTGGGAATGCAAACTGCAGTATCAGCATGCTATAGGCTCTGCTGCCAGAGCCACCCACATTGAAATTATGGGTGCACTCTCCTAATTTGGGTGTTCCAGCTACTTCTATAGCAGGGGTGTCAAACTCAATCACATAAGAGGACAAAACCAAAAACAGTCTAAGGCGTAGGCCAAATTGTTTTTTAATATATATATATTGAACAGTCTCAAATTAAGCTGTGTTACTATAGTGACCGTAGGGGCTATAAAGGTCTGCTCCTCCCCTTCTGCAGAATAGCGCAGTGGAGTTGTTCAATTTTTACCCACTCCACTGCTGCTTTGGGTCTCCTCTGTTCTTCCTGATGGCCTCATGCTCTAGGCTGAATAGCATACGTCTGGCTCCTAATGCATGTCACATGACCCGGATAGGGAGGTACGCAAGCATAGAGCGTGCAGTTGCCAGGAAGTACAGAAGAGATCCGACACAGTGCTGGAGCAGGAAAGTTTACACTGTAACGCTGCACTACTTTGCAATGTAGAAAGAAGGTGTCAGGGAAGGAGAGGTGTGATCCAAGGAGAGGACCACATGCTAATTTCACTGTGGGGTCCTGTCCTGTGGGTTGAATCAGACAAAAACGGCGCTGGAACTTTGGGCACAGCTTGCGCCACCATAGGCCACAATGCAAATTACGGCTATATTGGTGCTCAGCAAGTAATCTAGGCACCGGCAAAAGGCGGAGCCCAAATTACAATAAAAATTGTATAATTCTGCTGCCAGTAATAGCTGGAAGCCGAATTGGGTGTTACCCCAGAGTCCATGTCGGCCAGGGGATTTTTGCAGGTGCAGTTTGAGACATTTTTCGGCTTTACCCTGTGCCCAAATTTCCCGGCATCTTAATTACATGTATGCCCCGTGGGTTGTTTTTGCATCCTGGCTCAAACTAATAATGTTTCAACAAAAGATGCTGTCACTGGTGTGTTCCTTTGGACGGGAAGGCAGTGTGTTGTTTGTTGTTCCTTACAATTGCTTACAATGATGCACATTTGAAGCTCTCAGGGGCCACATAAAATGGTGAGGAGGGCCGCATGTATTCCACTGGCCTTGAGTTTGACAGCTGTGTTCTAGAGCATCTGATAACAGCTGTAGGAGGTGTATAGACTTGGGCGCTCAGATGTGCAGACATCTCTCCAAGGGACAGAATAAGTTGTTATTTATTTTACTATTGTATATTTTCACTCTCCAACATCCACCAAGCACTAAGCTATTAGTTTTGTATTTAAGTGAGCTTTGAAGAATTATTTTACTGAAGCCTTTATTGTCTCTTGCTCTTCCAGAACCCACACAGCATCCTCTTCTTGTGTGACCTTCACATGCACTTCCCGCCCTCCATCCTGGATGGCATACGTACTCACACCATAGAGGGGAAACTAGTTTATGCCCCCATGATTATGAGACTGAACTGCGGAGCAAGTCCGACATGGCCTGAAGGTGAGGCTCAGCTGTGATGTGATTTGATGGTGAGACTCTCAGCTGCACTTTGTCAATTGAGGTCCAATGAGTCCGAAAAGGTCTGGTAAAAACTTCTGACTTCATCCTGTTGATGCCGAAGGAGATATATGCTGAGGGAGCAGACTTCTCGAATGTCCTTGAATGTCCCTGAACTCGGGTACACTTTTGGAAACATAAGCCATGGGAAAGTTTCCCTTACAATGACAATTCCATGTATACAGCTGTGACAGGAGATGCTGACTTTTTCCTGGTGGACTTTCTATAGTGAATAGAGCTGGTCATTTAAATGTGGCTAATTCCAAATGTAATGCAAATTGTATGCAGTTTGGGAGCATGTGTTAGAGAGTACTCAGTAGGTCATGTGACCTAGAACCGTTAACGTAGTAACAGTTGGGCTATCGCGGTAGCAGTCGGGCTGTCGTGTGGCAACTTAAGTGTTGATCGTTGCTAAGGAATTTATGCTACGCTGCCAGTAGTATGTGTAGCACGCCAGAGGGTAAATTAAGTCGTGCTACTTCACTTGCGTGTGCAACGACTTTTATATTGCGCTATTTCAGCGTGGTAACTTTGGTGAATCAAGCCAGAGGTGCAGTGTGATTGCCCTAGGCACACAGCGCCCACAGAGTGATTTGGGTAGTTCCCCCCCACTCAGTGACGTGATCCCTCCTGGACAGAAAGTACATTACTGAAACTTACGGTGCCTTTGACTCCAAAGCAATGGTGTGTTGAGTGGTACCGCTCGGCAAAGCACTGCTGAGTCTGCATCGCCTCTGCATTGTCCGAAGCACCTCCATCGCACTGTGGGTAGTGTGGCTAGCTTCATAGAGACTAATAGCCACTGGGACAATGGAGCAGAGAACGAAGCATTCCCTTAGTGTGAAAAGGGCCTAAACCCTTTTGGAACTAATAGGCTCTTGCACCTTGAGCCTCTTTTTCCTCTTTCTTTAATGTGATCACTGATTAGCTCATTGGCTCCTGACCAGCATATGGAGCACAGCTGTCATTGGACATCAGAATGCAATGGTGACAGAGTGATGACAGCGGTGGGAGTTCACAGCAAGGGCCTGGGAGGGCGAAATCTATGACCTTGCAGGGATAAGAGGCAGTAAACAGGGTGAATGCAGTAACTATGCTTCCCTTTTGTAGTTGTAATTTTTCGCATGTATCTGCAGTTTGCAATCATTTTTGTGATGAGTGAAATGACCTGGCTGTGTTATTTGTAACAGGTTTTTGGGAAGTGAATGGATTTGGGCTGCTGGGAATATATAAATCAGACCTGGACCGGATTGGAGGGATGAACACAGAGGAATTTCGGGAACGATGGGGAGGAGAAGACTGGGAACTGCTGGACAGGTGAGGAATGTAAAGTCTGATCTGGCTAAATTGGGGCTTATACATGAAAGAGAACCATTCGCACATATACATTTGTAATAGACTGCTTTCCCGCTCATCTTACACATGCACAATGAAAATTGTTGGGGCTCGAGTGCTCTACAGAAACATTGATGGGCTACAGCCAGGTTATGTGTACTGTTGCTATGGAGGAGGGAAGAGGAGGGACAATGGTGTGGCACACAACTAAGTGGTGTGCAGCGGGTGGGGTAAGCAGGGGAACAATACCCTCATCCATCACTGTTGTTTAAAGATCTGATGGATTCTCAGCATGGAGAACCCTGATTGGCTGCCTCTGCCAAGCTTGCGTACTAGACTTAACAGTGCAGTCTGTCTGCCTAGAAAGGCTTTTTATCCTTATCTAATTACAATGTTTTTCAAGTTTCATCTCTAGTGAGGCCTGTCTTATTAATGCCTGAGCTCAGTGCTTCTAACTGATTTCGCCCCTGGTCAGAACCGTCAGTAAAGTTCTGAGGATTACATAAAGAACAGTATGCAGGGAAAACCCCTCTGACGATGGTCCTCAGTCCCCCTCTTCATTATTCTAAGCTCTTATCTACCCTGAGACCATAGTGATGTCAGTGAACTCTACTCCATCTCTTCAAAAATGGTTGCCACATGCCATTCCTACTCATAATAAGAAGTATGAGAAGATTGGCAGGGGCAGGACTGGATTTACATCACAAGAGGCTGTATGTACATATGTTCTGTTCCCCTAGACACCTACAAATGCTGATGGGAACACCTATCAAACCACACCACAAGGGTGCTGACTGGCTCAGTTGCCACCTCTCCCCTGACCAACCAACATAGGTAGCCTTAGCCCCCACCCCCCCATCTTAGGAATCTCCCAGTCTTAGGAATCCTCCCTGCATAAGTTGCCCCCCCTCCCCACCCCAGCATATGAAGCCAGATGTGCCCCACTAATAGATAGTCCACACCCCCAGTACAGGTTTCCAGATGTGAACCAAGTTTTAGGTAGCCCCTTTAGTACCCCCTCTTGTTGCAACCCAGATCAGCCCCCAGTATTAGGTAAACCCCCATTTTAGAGAGCAGATGTGCTACCCCCCAGTATAGATAATTTTACGTGCCCCCCCCCCCCCCCCCAGTAAGACCACCACTAAATCACACGAAGAGTAACATGCAATAGTCATGGTGAGGATGCTGGACAAGGGGCTGAAGAGAGATCCCATTGGTGGGATACTGAGAGCCGGTGAATACATTGTCGGACTAGGAGGTGGAAAAACTGAGGACATCCACTTGCTGGCCAAGCAGCAGTAATCAGGTGTTGCTGGCAACAGTAAAGACTTGCTGCAGGTTTCTATTGGGAGTGATAACCCAGGGTTTCTGCTGCTTGGCCACAAGGTGAATTTCCTCAGCTTTTCCACCTCTCAGTCCGACACTGGGTGAATAACATTTTTCACAATAGTGGTCTTTTAAAGGACAGGTTAATTCCCTTCCTATTTTACATATATATTATGCATTGGAAATAATTTTTCCTCCGCAAAGCCAGGCTGCAGTCATGGGACTCTGCTTTCTCTCTCTTTCTCTCAGGATTGTTCACGCTGGCCTGGAGGTTGAGCGATTGGCCGTGCGCAACTTCTACCACCATTTTCATTCCAAACGTGGCATGTGGAACCGCCGACAGTCCGCTGAAGTTCAACAATACTGAAATTATTGCACTGACAGCTTCCAGGCTGATGGGTCTCCTAGAAGGGTCACTACAATCCAAGTTGTCCTCCCTACAGCTCAAGGGCATCTACTGTATGTTGCCGTGGAGAAGGTCAAAGCTTGGAAGGAACCAATCAGCTTTTACATACAGCTGCACTGCAAAGGACAACGTCCTGACTGACATACCAAAAATGTTTTACATTAATTATTTGCACTAGCGATTTTCCTTTTCTGTTATGAGGAAATTATGGACAGGCTCTTCATAGCTGTAGATCCTCAGTCGGAATTCTGTAGCATGACTGAGTTAATCCTGTTAAGGTTCCAGATAAGAATTTGTAGACCTAAACGGATTTATCATCACTCCCACCTCAAGATCGATGCTAAATTCCACAATGAAGGAGGTGGTGCTTAGACTCAAACAAGGCAAAATGGACACACATGGGTAGAGTTCTGGGGTTGTGGTCTATTTAGGCCCAGAATTCATTCTCAGAACATCAGCAAACACCTAAATATTGAGCATTTATGGACTTAAAAAGTGCCTTAATGAGAAGGACTACTTTATTTATTAAATCACACAGCCTTTATTTTATATTAGGGGCACTCCAAGTGCCAGTTTATATATTTAACAGATTTTTTTATTGCAATGTGAGACCACTAGTAGCTTCTGAGTTGATGACTAGCAATGAACTGAGCCGTATGTAAGAGTCGGGATGCCTGGGACACTCTTGAGTACTCTTGAGTAATGATGCTTCCTGCAAGTACCAGAGTAAAAAGACCAATGCGCCACCCCTACCCTATGCAGGCAGCATGCATTAGTGCCTGTAGTATCATTCTGAGATAAAGGTAATGGCAGGGAGAGAATCAGAGTGGATAAGGATTATAAGTGTTAGCCAGGCTCTGTACTTACACCAGGTGTGTCCAAACTTTTTAGGGCAAAGGCCATGCCGCATCACAGCTACGGCCTGTGGACTGCATGGAATTAACAACTGTACAGTGCTTTGGAAGCCACCAGAAAAGGATAGGCACACTGGGCAAACTGCACAGTAGGAAGCAATGCTAGCTGTAAATTTTCCAATGCGCTTTAATAGTAACCACCATTCAAGCTGCAATGCCACTTCCTGCACTAAGTTTATTTTCCAAGGTTTTAATGGACAAATGTATGGCTGGGATATGCTAAACTTTGCTTCCTGTTTACCTATCGCAAATCTAGTGGGGTCTATGAGCTGGCTGGTGCTGCAAAGGATTCTGGGAAGGCACCAGGAGAGGATGAACACAGAAGGAACCTACCTCCTGCCTGGCAGCCATCCACCAATGCAGAGCACATGTGGACCATCAATGCATGGATATGTTACATGGTTGTAGTCAATTTATATCCGGTTGATAACAGTCGTTTACCACATCTTATAGTGTTTTAATTCAATTAAATCAAATCAGATGAAAACCTTATAAAAAGAAGGGTATGCCATCAGCTTTTGCTAAAGTTCTTAAACAAACCTCAATCAGAAAAACCCGTCTTTAAGGTGGTCATTAACAATACGATTCTTGGAACAATCAATTCTCCAATTCAATTGTAATATTGATTGCATGGATCTGTTTTTCAGATTGATTCCATTATTCTGATTGGATAGCAGTTATCCTTCCATTATTGGGCCGGAATGATCATTTCTGATCGATCGGCCAAAGAATCGCATTGTTAATGGCCACCTTTATGTGGATCAAGTGCGGTCAGGAGCAGCAGGCAGCTGACAGCTGCATAGCTTAGTACTGTATCGAGTGGTAAGGATGTAATGGAAGTAGCATTCTGACTGGAATGACATTCAGGTGTCTGTGGATATCTCTTTAGTACCAATGGTATAAGGTGGTAAACCAGATAAACAATCAATACTGTATCAGTAAAATTGTGATTGTTTACCGGACCTTCCCCAAATCTAAAACTCTATGACTGCCTAACAGTGATTGGTAGTGTGAGGAAAAATTTAAGGAATCCACTTATCACTATATGATGGGGGTGCATCGCGGTATTGGTCTTATACTCCCCTGCACAAACACCTTCTCAGTTTCTTCATTAAAAACCAGGGTACAACTCCAAGTGTGTTTGTGTCATTCTTCTCCGTTCTTGCAGATGCCGCACTCCCTGTACAAAGCACTAGACAAACCACCTATGGGATTTCTGTAGCCATACTTAAAATACCCCTGAATTGGGGAAAAATTACTGAATGAAGCCCATGGTGTGCTATATTACCTCCTCGTGAGTCTTCTGATGTTGTCCGTGGGGTCCATCCTGTTCCCAGTGCTCTTATCTCCCCAGCCTCCTGGAAGTTCAGTTCATCTGAGGGTACAGAGTGATTTGAACTGCGCATGCGCACATTTGTAACGCCCCATGTGCAGTGAAAGAAAGCGCCTGTAGAGTGATTACTTACGTTGTTTGGAACAGCGCAATTCTGAATTGCTTGCTGAAACTTCCCTAAACGTATTCGACAAAGGGTTCCAGACAAATACTTAGAGGGCTAGGAACGGGAGGGACCCCGAGGACACCGTCTGAAGGAGGTAATCTAGCCCACTATGGGCTTCAGTCAATTCTTTCCCCTCCGATTCAGGAGTACTCTAATTGTTTCTGAGGCAGTGCAGTGGCCATGAGAGCAAGGCAGAGTGACACTGATGCACATTAGGTCCCATACGCAGAAGATAAGGAGAAGGCCTTCAGGTAGGTGAGTATATATATTTGGGTAAAGTCCTTTCAAACGGAAGGGCAAGAACCAAAAATCCTTAATAGGGTAGTCCACTTCACCCAATTTGGATACTCAAATGTTTTATATTAAGTAGTTCAAGATACCACAACAAAATATTGCAGTTGCAAAAATAGATTCAACTTTTATTTGCACAAAAAAATAATGTCAATATAAACTTCACCCAAAGTTTATAGCACCACCCCAAAGCGATATTGCACTTATAGGTGGCGTCTGATAGGCTGAGCCACCCCATATCTTTTGGGGATCACTGTAGTGAGATCATCCCACCAAAGTTCCTGGTTCTCTTCCCATACACTGTGAGATCTTGCGCCTCTTCCATCTACATACTCTGTAATACAAAATCCTGAAGTGGAGGGTAAACCCCGGCCAGCACATGTGCAGTAAAGCCTGGTACACGCTTTTAATTATGATTGGCCAATCCCTGACCAATTTTACCACCTCCATGTAGTATGAGGGTTTACCTATTCAATCTGCTCATAATATCCCATATCTGTTGACTCTCTCTATGGAGGTATTGAATCTCCAGTGATTGAACAATCACAATTGAAAAAGTGCTTAAAGGACAACTGTAGCAATAGGGATATGGAGGCTACCATATTTATTTCCTTTTAACCAATACCAGTTTCCTTGCAGCTCCGATGATCCTTTGCCTCTAATATTTTTAGCCATAGACCCTGAACAAGCACGCAGCAGATCAGGTGTTTCTGACATTATTGTCAGATCTGACAAGATTAGCTGCATGCTTATTTCTGGTGTGATTCACTCACTACTTCAGCCAAATAGATCGGGGGGGGGGGGGGGGGGCTGCCAGGCAACTGGTATTATTTAACAGGAAATAAATATGGCAGTCTCCATAGCCCTCTTGCTACAGTTGTCCTTGGATTCCTCACATTTCCAGCACACAGATGTAGAGATTCTAGAAGGAGCCAGCAGCTGCCCGAAGAGTCTCTTGCTGATTGGAATACAATTTTATGTGAGGAAATTATAATTTATTCTGAAGAAATGTGAGTACTTTTTATTTGAAACGTCCACTAATTTTGTACTTGGTGACTGGAAAAGTTTCAGTATGACAAAAATAAAAAAACATGCAGCTCTGCTTATAGCAAAGTCAGAGAAGTACACAGCAACTCTTGATATTATCTGATATGACCTAGAGTTTCAAATTGTCTTTACTTAATAGTTATGAGGCAGCATAGTGGCATTGCAGCATTACAGTCACAGACAGGACATTATGTGCATGGAGTTTGTATATTCTTCCTGTAGTAGTAGTCTGGGTTTCCCCCTGGGTGTTCTGGTTTCCTTCCATATCCCAAAAGAATACTAGTAAGTTAGCTGTCTTTTCCAAGTATTGTCGATGGTTGGGACAATAGCCTGTGAGCCCCTCTGAGGAACACTTTGTGATGTGAATTACTTAAAGAGACTCTGAAGTCTCAAGAAAATCATCTTTTAATTTAAAAAATGTGTTTAATATGCTAGCCCTACCTAAACCGCTGCATTCCCGCGCCTGTAATCTAACTAAATCCCCCCTAACTCCCCAGGGGGGCAATCCGGGCATCGCTTCCGTGAGAGGCAGAGCTGTGAGCCGCAGCTCTGCCTCTTAGCGCGTCTGTCAGCCCGGATCACCGCCTCTCCCCCGCCCCTCTCCATCTTCCTTCACTGAGAGGGGCGGGGGAGAGGCGGAGATCCGCCGCTGATAGACGCGAATGGAGGCAGAGCTGCAGCTCATAGCTCTGCCTCCTATAGCAGCAAAATCCACGACCAAGAAAGTCGTGGATTTTGCAGGGGAGAGGGAGGGGGGAGTTAGGGGGGATTTAGTTAGATTTCAGCGGTGGGGAATGAGGCGGTTAAGGTAGGGCTAGCAGGTTAAACACACTTTTTAAATAAAAAGATGATTTTTCTGATACTTCAGTGTCTCTTTAAGTAATGGGCAACAGAAATATGTCAATTCTATATGAGTAACTAATTTTAATAATCACAGGCCAGGTTTGAAGGATCACTGATGTTCTGCACTCTCTCTGCAGAGATCCCTCCTCCTCTCCTCTGTCTACCTTCAGGTCCCGCCTGCTTTCCTGGGCCTTTACTCAGGTACATTTTTCTCTTGCTGTCTAACCTCTTTCTCTCCTCCATCTCCCTTCAGGTCTCTCCTACTCTTCTGCAGAGCCGGATTAAGGCTAAATGGGGCCCTAAGCAAAGTAACTGATTTGGGCCCCTCCCATCATGTCGTAATAGAATCAGAAGATGCAGCTGCACAGCAATATGTCGCACACACCGGGCAGCCGAGCTACTGGTTGCTATGGGCAACAGCACGCTTTCCTCTGTGGGTGCACAATGCAGGGAATAGCAGCGGCAAAATGCAGAGTGAGAGATGAATGGCTGGGACATTTGCACTCAGGGGCTGGGGCACCCCTGTGAAGAGGTCGCCAGATATCACAGCAGCAGCACTTTCCCCCTGCATCTCCAGCCTGGCAATAGCAGAAAGCTCTGGACACCGCCAAACCGGAAGCCATTCCCCAGACAGAATTACATAACCACTCCCACCACCGAACAACCAATTTCCTCCCAAACTAGACAGCCACCATGCAGCCTCCATCCCAGTGAATACTATAGTCCAGCAGAGAAGGCAGCCACAGCAGGGGAGAATGACAGCACCAGATGAATCACATTCACCTATTGCGATCCAAGCAATAGAGGTCCCGTCATCCGGAGCCCATCTGTCTCCTCTAGAGTGCTGCCGCTCTGTTACTACTACTATTACTACTTCCTACTTCATGTCTGATCTGAGAATCGGGAAGTTCAGAGCGAGCGGCTGCACTGTAGAAGAGACAGATGGGTTTCAGATGACGGGATCTCTATTGCTTGGATCATGGATAGGTGAGTGAGCGTTTGCCATCTGCTGCTATCATTCTTGCTGCAGCTGTGGTTCTCTGTGGGAAGGGAGGGTGGAGTGGGCAGCGGCAGAGCGCACAGTAGCAGGAGGGGGACCTAGGAGGAGAGCCTGGCTCTGAAGACAATCAGCAGCGCACGGCATCATTTGACAAGACAAGACAAATAACATTTATATCGCGCTTTTCTCCTGGTGGACTCAAAGCACCAGAGCTGCAGCCACTAGGACGCGCCCTATAGGCAGTAGCAGTGTTAGAGAGACTTGCCTACGGTCTCCTACTGAATAGGTGCTGGCTTACTGAACAGGCAGAGCTGAGATTCGAACCCTGGTCTCCTGTGTCAGCGGCAGAGCCCTTAAAGGGGAACTGAAGTAAGAGGTATACAGAGGCTGCCATATTTATTTCCTTTTAATCAATACCAGTTGCCTGGCAGCCCTGCTGGTCTATATCTCTGCAGTAGTATCTAAATAACACCAGAAACAAGCATGCAGCTAGTCTTGTCAGATCTGACTTTAAAGTCTGAAACACCTGATCTGCTGCATGCTTGTTCAGGGGCTAATAGTATTAGAGGCAGAGGATCAACAGGGCTGTCAGGCAACTGGTATTGCTTAAAAGAAAATAAACATGGCAGCCTCCATACACCTCTCTCTTCAGTTCCCCTTTAAAGGGACTCCAAGCAGTGCCTGTGGATATGCCTTTAAGCATACCCACAACTAATTCATTACATCCTCACACCTACCAGCATGATGTTTGTAATTATATCCCCCTGGGTTCCTTATATTTCATTGCATTGTGCTGAATCGAGCTGCCAACTTTGGAGAAAAGTTGTCCTGTGGCCGTGATTTAGATCGTGAAAATATCAAAAACTAAAAGGCATAGAGCAGCTGTTTATATATCATTGGAAAGAGGAGAAAGAGAGCTTTAAAATGATATGAATCTTTCCATAGTTACTGCACTGCTTAGAGTCCCTTTAACCATTATACCATCCAGCAACCGCTGACTTTGGAGAAAAGTCGTCCTGTGGCCACGATTTCGATTGCGAAAATATCGAAAACTAAAAGGCATAGAGCAGCCGTTTAGATATCATTGGGAAGAGGAGAAAGAGAGCTTTGAAATGATATGCATATTTCCATAGTTACTGCACTGCTCAGAGTCCCTTTAACCATTATACCATCCAGCCACCTCTGACTTTGGAGAAAAGTCGTCCTGTGGCCGCGATTTCGATCGCGAAAATATCGAAAACTAAAAGGCATAGAGCAGCTGTTTATATATCATTGGAAAGAGGAGAAAGAGAGCTTTAAAATGATATGCATCTTTCCATAGTTACTGCACTGCTCAGAGTCCCTTTAACCATTATAACATCCAGCCACCGCTGACAGGATGGCAAGGGCTGGTTTATGTGCTAATGGGGCCCCTTTGACTCTGAATGGGGCCCCAAGCGACTGCTTTTGTTGCCTGGTCGGTAATCCGGCCCTGCTCTTCTGCTTTTATTTTGAGGAGCCTCCTGCTCACCTCTATCTCCCCTCAGGTCCCTCCTGCTCTCCCATTTCCTTCCTCAGGTCTTTCCTTCTCTTTCCACACCCAGGTCCCCTCCCCTTCTCTCTTTTCCACAGTACTTCCTGCTAATCTGCACCTATACTAAGGTCCCTCCTGCTTAGTATCTTCAGTCCCCTCTTGTCCTTCCATGTGTCTACCTTCAGTTCCCTCTAGTATCTTACCTTCTCTTCTCCATTCTCTTCTCTACCGTTATGTCCCCTGTGTTCTTCTTCAACTCTCAGATCCCTCCTGTTCTCCTCCCTTACCCCTGCGTGTGCCGTGAGGGCGGGGACAGGCAAAAATGGCGCACAGCGCCAATAGTGTCAGAATGGCGCTGCGCTTAAAACGATATTTATCGTTTTATATGTTAATTTTTTTTTTTTTGCAGGGATCGGGCTGGAGAGGCAGCGGGCAGTGGGCTGGCAGCGGGGTCAGGGTGGAGAGGCAGCGGGCAGTAGGCTGGCAGCGGGGGTCGCGTCGGGTTTGAGAGGCAGCGGGGTGGAGGGAGTAGGATTAGGTAGCATTGATATACATTACCTTGTCCCGGCCGGCGATCTTTCCTTCACTTCATAGCTTGCAGGAGGCATCCAGTCAAAAATGGCGCAGAGTAAAAAATGGCGCACCGTTCTGCCGATCATAAAACGCTATTTACCGTTTTAATGTAAATACATTAAAACGGTAAATAGCGTTTTATAAAACAGAACAGTGCGCCATTGAAAAATTGGAGGAGGAGAGGCGGGGTCGGGCTGGAGGAGAGGCAGCGGGCAGTAGGCTGGCAGCGGGGGTCGGGCTGGAGGAGAGGTAGCGGGCTGGCAGCGGGGGTCGGGCTGGAGGAGAGGCAGCGGGCAGTGGGCTGGCAGCGGGGGTCGGGCTGGAGAGGCAGCGGGGTGGAGGGAGTAGGATTAGGTAGCATGTGTATACATTACATTGTGCACGAGTCCTGCATCCAGCCAATCACCATGCGGAAACTGAAGCCGCATGGTGATTGGCTGGATGCAGGACTCGTGCAAGCTGTGAAGTGAGGAGCGAACGCCGGGCCGGGACAATGTAATGTATACACATGCTACCTAATCCTACTCCCTCCACCCCGCTGCCTCTCCAGCCCGACCCCCGCTGCCAGCCCGCTGCCTCTCCTCCAGCCCGACTCCCGCTGCCAGCCCGCTACCTCTCCTCCAGCCCGACCCCCGCTGCCAGCCCACTGCCCGGCCGCTGCCTCTCCTCCAGCCCGATCCCTGCAAAAAAAACATATAAAACGATAAATATCGTTTGAAGTGCAGCGCCATTCTGACACTATTGGCGCTGTGCGCCATTTTTGCCTGTCCCCTGCAGGAGTCCTGCATCCAGCCAATCACCATGCGGAAACTGAAGCCACATGGTGATTGGCTGGATACAGGACTCCTGCAAGCTATGAAGTGAAGGAGCGATCGCCGGCCGGGACAAGGTAATGTATATCAATGCTACCTAATCCTACTCCCTCCACCCCGCTGCCTCTCCAGCCCGACCCCCGCTGCCAGCCTACTGCCCTCTGCCTCTCCACCCTGACCCCGCTGCCAGCCCGCTGCCTCTCCTCCAGCCCGACCCCCGCTGCCAGCCCACTGCCCGCTGCCTCTCCTCCAGCCAGACCCCCTCTGCCTGACTAGCTCCCTTTTTTTTTTAATGGCGCACTGTTCCGCTGTTTTATAAAACGCTATTTACCGGTTTAATGTATTTACATTAAAACGGTAAATAGCGTTTTATGATCGGCAGAACTCTGCACCATTTTTTACTGTATGCCGTGAGGGCACCCTTTGCTTACCCTCAGATCCCTTCTGCTCTCTTCATTTACCCTCAGGTCTCTCCTGTTTTCTGTCTATGTTCAAGTCCTTCTTGCTTTCTATCTACACCATAGATGTCAAACTCCTGCCCGCAGGCCAAATCTGGCCCTCAGTGCCATTCACTTTGGCCCCCAAGTGGTTTCCCCACTTTGCATTATGTTTGGCTCACTCTAGACCACCAGGAAAGCTATATTGGAGGTAAAGTCCTAGAACATTAGAGACGCCATATGGGGCAGGTAGGGGGAAAGCACTAAACACTAGGGAACTGTATAGGGGAGGGAGACCCACTAGACACCATGGAGAGAACTGTATATGGGTTATTTTGGGGCCATTAGACACCTGGAAATTTATAAGGGAGAAAGGTGGCCTGTAGACATTGAGGTTGGCCCATGACTAGGTCCCAGTGTTCAATTTCAGGCCACTCTGTATTTGAGTTGGACACCCCTGTTCTACACTTAGGTCCTTCCTGCTTTGCTCCATATACTATCAGCTCTCTCTCCTGTTCCTAGATACCTCCTGCTCACACCTTTCTACTCTCAGGTCACTCCTGCTTTCCATATATGCCCAGGTCCTTCCTGCCTTGCTCTATTTATCCTTGCTATCTCATGCTACTCTCAGATCCCACCTGCTCTCTCCTGTCTACTCTCAGGTCCCTCCTGTTCTCCCCTTTCTACTCTTAGGTCCTTCGGCTCCCCTTCATTTTATTCTCAGGTCTTCCCTGCTCTTAACTGTCTACTCTCAGATCCCCTTTGGTTTCCTCTATCTACCATTAGGTTTCTCCTTTTTCTGCTTGATGTTCTCTCAGACCACTGCTGTTCTGTTTTCTTCTATCTACTCTCAGGTCCATCCTGCTCTCCACTCTCAGGTCCATCCTGCTCTCCACTCTCAGGTCCATCCTGCTCTCTTTTGTCTACTCTCAAGGTACTCCTACTCTCTTTGTAGGCTTTCAGGTCCCATCTCCCCTCAAATGCCTCCTGCTCTCCACTGTGTACTCTAAGGTCCCTCCTACTCTCTTTTGTCTGTTCTCACATCCCTTCGGTTATCCTCCCTTTACCCTCAAGTACCTCCTAATCTTCACCGTCTCCCCTGAGGTCCCTCCTGCTTTCCTCTGTTTTTCCTTAGGTCATTTCTTGCTCTTCTCTCAGGTCACTTCTTGCTCTTCTCTCAGGTCACCTCTTGCTCTTCTCTCTGGTCAACTGCTCTTCTCTCGGGTCACTCTCGCTTGTGCTCTCCTCCTACCTTCAGGTCCCTCCTCTGTTACGCTTGTTTTTTCTATTTACCCTCATATCGGCTTGTGTCTATTCTCAGGTTCCTTCTACACTCACTTTTGTATTCCTCTGGTCTATTTTGACCTCCTCTGTCTTCTCTCAGATCCTTTTGCTCTCTTCTATCAACCCTCAGGTCCCTTCTGCTCCCCTCTGTTTACGCTCAGGTACCTCCTGCTCTCTTCTCTCTACATTCATTTCCCTATTGTTCTCTTGGGTTTACCCTCATGTTTCTCCTGCTCTTCTTCATCTATCCTTAGGATTCTTCTGCTTTCCCCCTTCAGGCCCTTCCCCCTAGATAAACGGCATGCACCAATTTTCCAATTTTGAACTACAAAATTAATCACTCTACTGCCAACTTCAAGAACCTGGATACTCACATCTGGCTGCATATGCAACACTTGAGTGTGGCGGTTCCTGTATGCGCTGTTCAGCTGCCTGTCCAAATGTGTCTCCATGTAATTGTTACACTCTCCCTCCCTCAAGCGGAGTGGAAGGAAACCCAAGAACTGTTCAGTGCTGTATCCCTGCTGTATGCTAGGCTGTTTTTCCCCAGACTTCACTTAATATTCACAGGTTTCTCAGATGTCCTCATAGGATAGTTTGTGTTATTCTGTATAGTTTGGTGAATGAAGAAATCATGACCTACAAAAACAAAAGGGGATGCGATCTTTGTGATATGGATTCTATTTATCTTTTGTTCTTCTGGACATTTTCTGTGCCAGCCAAGCTCAAATCAACATCAAAACATTTCGGCTCCACTTGAGATTGGCACTAGTCTGCAACATGTGTCAGAGATTTAGAGAGGAACTTCCTCCTCTGATTAGGTTTACTGTGATGTCTTTATAAAAAATAATAAACTTGCAAATGTCTTAACTGGATTTTGGATATCCTGATGACATTGTCTTTCTTGCCACATTACACTATCCAAGCAGCATTATGGAATCATGATCGTTTCTAATGACTGGGACTCCCGAGTTAGTTAAGCCGCCTGGTACACACTTTCAGTTATGATTGGCAACTCACTGGGCAGCGTTTAGCACAACGTTTGCATTTTGAAAAACGCTTTTGCATACACTTGAATAAGAATCGTGGCGAAATCACAGTCAAATTGTCACAATTTTTAACCACTTAAAGAGACACTGAAGCAAAAAAAAAATGATGATATTATGATTTGTATGTGTAGCACAGCTAAGAAATAAAACATTAAGATCAGATACATCAGTGTAATTGTTTCCAGTACAGGAAGAGTTGAGAAACTCCAGTTGTTATCTCTATGCAAACAAGCTATTAAGCTCTCCGACTAACTTAGTCGTGGAGAGGGCTGTTATCTGACTTTTATTATCTCAACTGTTCCTGGACTATTTACTTTTCCTCTGCTAGAGGAGAGGTCATTACTTCACAGACTGCTCTGAAAGACTCATTTTGAATGCTGAGTGTTGTGTAATGTGCACATATTATAGAATGATGCAATGTTAGAAAAAACACTATATACCAGAAAATAAAAGTATGAGAATATTTTCTTTGCTGCTAATCTTCTAGTAATTATTCATAGTACACAACCAATTCACTATATCATATTTTTTTTTCCGCTTCAGTGTCTCTTTAAGTACAGAAACAGTGGAATCCCGACAATCGCCACACATACCTGCCGCAACTGCCATACGTCGGGAACCTAAGCAACCCACTCTGCTGTCTCTATGATGGCAGAGTCCCTGTGAGCCAGTCAGGAGCTGCTTTTATTGGTTCCTGACCTAGTCTTTTAATGTAAGCCAATGGGAGTTGCTTACATTGAAAGACAGGGCCAGGAGCCAATGAAATCGGCTCCTGACCCACTCACAGGGCTCTGCCGTCTTAGAGACAGGCAGATAGAGTGAGCTGCAGGGGGAAACGGTGGGGATTCAGCGGCAAGATCGGCGGGAGCGAAGAAAACGGCAGATGCGCGCCGCGCAGCAGCGGTGGGTTGAAATCTATGCCCTGCCAGCTAGATAGCCATCAAAACAGGGTGTAGATTTTAACTACGGCGGTTCAGAATCACAAAAAAAATTGCTGTTTTTTTCCAAATCACTAAACATTGCTGCAGCTCCAGTTCAAGTGACTGAAAAAGCATTTTTCAAAATGCAAAGGAAACGCAAACGCTTTGCAAAAACTGTCCAGTGTGCCTCAGCCCTGAGGTTCAACAATTATTGAGTACTATGAGCAGATTGGGTAGATAAACCCTCATACTACATGGAGGTGGTAAAATTGGACAGTGATTGACTAATCATAATTGAAAGGGTGTACCAGGCTATATTTAGGAGTATTAGGCAGAAAATCAACATGACTGCCAGGCAAGCAGTGTTTAAGAGACAATTAAAGTGAGAGGGGTATGGCGGCTGACTTTTTTAATTTCCATTTTAAGCAATGCACATTGTCTGGCTGTCCTGCTAATCTTCTGCTTACAAATCAAGTTGGCATGACGATAAGCCCTCTCCCCTTGCAGCGCTGGGTTCCTAGTTCGGATCCCAGCCAGGGCACTATCTGCACGGAGTTTGTATGTTCTCCCCGTGTTTGTGTAGGCTTCCCCTAGGCACTCAGGTTTCCTCACACATCCCAAAAACATACAGATAAGTTAATTGGCTTCATCCTAAATTGGTCCTAGACTACGAAACATACACTACACTATACATATATAGACATATGATTATGGCAGGGACTCAGGGGCGTTGCTAGCCCCAAAGATCAGTGGCACGTGCCCTGGATCTATTCTGGGATGCCCCTCATGTCCCCCAGGCAGAGTCAGCTGTGGTGCCTCAATGGCGGGCATGCTGGGAGCTGTGGTGCATAAATCGGGGGTATGCTGGGTGCTATGGTGCCTCTATGTGGGCATACTGGGTGATGTGGTGCCATGCTGGGCACTGTGATGCCTTTATGGGGCATGCAGGGAGCTGCGGTTCTTCTATGGGGGCACGCTGGGAGTTGTGGTGCATGAATGGGAGTCCCATGGGAGGGGGTCCACTAGGTCAGGGAATGCTATGGGGGAACTGCCAGCCCGCCCAGCAGAAAGCCAGTACTGCCAGCACAGAAGCTAGGAAACTCTGCCTAGTTATGTATAAGTGACACTGAATATTTATGTGATATGCTGAATTTCATTTTTTTACTAATATAGAGGGGGCAACAGCCAACATTTTGCTGGGCAGGCCTACTTAGACCGCTGATAAGTTCATGTAATTTGGCTCCACCCATGACCACACCCATATTATGGTACATGGTCCTGCCCATTTTCCGTCTGGAGTGCCCAAAAGTGCCCCGGATGTCTTCGGATCTTAGCAACGGGACTAGATTGTGAGCCCCTCTGAGGGACAGTTAAAGTGTACCCGAGCCGAAGCTCAAGTACAAAATGAGATACTTACCGTATATTCCGGTGTATAAGACGACTAGGTGTATAAGATGACCCCCCCTCCAATTATTCCAATTAAAATATAGAGTTTGGGATATACTCGCCGTATTAGACTACCCCTCTTCCAACGCACACCAAATTAAAAAAAAATCATACACTGGTGCTATGTATGAACAGATACTGGTGCTGTACTATATGCGGTACCCAGTATATAACAGTATACAGGTAATTGACAGGTTGGATTAGTCAACTCTCCCTAAGTGGATTGGTCAGCTCTCCTTGTCTACCTGTTTATCAGAGCGGTATGGAAGAATAGATTGCGCCAGAGCCGGATTAAGGCTAAATGGGGCCCTAAGCAAAGTAACTGATTTGGGCCCCCCATCATGTCGTAATAGAATCAGAAGTAGAGATGTCGCGAACCTCCGATTTTCGGTTCGCGAACCGGGTTCGCGAACTTCCGCAGAAGGTTCGGTTCGCGGAAAAATTCGCGAACCGCAATAGACTTCAATGGGGAGGCGAACTTTGAAAAATAGAAAAAATTATGCTGGCCACAAAAGTGATGGAAAAGATGTTTCAAGGGGTCTAACACCTGGAGGGGGGCATGGCGGAGTGGGATACATGACAAAAGTCCCGGTGAAAAATCTGGATGTGACGCAAAGCAGCGTTTTAAGGGCAGAAATCACATTGAATGCTAAATTGGAGGCATAAAGTGCTTTACAACATCTTGCATGTGTATACATCAAACAGGGAGTGTAATTAGAGTACTGCTTCACACTGACACACCAAACTCACTGTGTAACGCACCGCAAACAGCTGTTTGTGTAGTGACGGCCATGCTGGACTACTGCGCAACATGGCGTGATTGCTCTTCCTCACTCAGTGATGTCAGGTAATGTGTGACTTCCTTCTCAACTTTCCATGGCATTGTTAAAAAGCTTACGTTTTGTTTTTAATTTACATTTTCTACTTGCTGTGTACTTGTTCAGTACCGCTACAATGAGAATCCTGTGGAGGCGGGCAAGTCTGCCATTGTGACCCCGGGTAATGGCCGGGGAATGAGAGGTTTGAATCCGGTGTGGAGCCTGAGCAACGGCTACCACTACACATCCAAGGAGGGCAGCGGGCAGGCATGCACGCCCGCCCGCCCCGAGGTAGTGACCAAAAATAACAATACAGGAGGAGGACTTTCGAGGCCCTGCTGTGTATTTGAAATGAATGTACTTTAAATCCTTTAACGAGAACCAGTTATGGCGGGCAAAGATGACACCACATTCCTTTCACGAGAATCATATGGAGGCGGGCAAGTCTGTCATTTGTGACCCCGGGTAATGGCCGGGGAATGAGGGATGGAATCCGGTGTGGAGCCTGAGAAACGGCTACCACCACACATCCAAGGAGGGCAGCAGGTAGGCATGCACGCCCGCCCCGAGGTAGTGACCAAAAATAACAATACAGGAGGCGGACTTTCGAGGCCCTGCTGTGTATTTGAAATGAATGTACTTTAAATCCTTTAACGAGAACCAGTTATGGCGGGCAAAGATGACACCACATTCCTTTCACGAGAATCATATGGAGGCGGGCAAGTCTGTCATTTGTGACCCCGGGTAATGGCCGGGAAATGAGAGATGGAATCCGGTGTGGAGCCTGAGAAACGGCTACCACTACACATCCAAGGAGGGCAGCAGGTAGGCATGCACGCCCGCCCCGAGGTAGTGATCAAAAATAACAATACAGGAGGCGGACTTTCGAGGCCCTGCTGTGTATTTGAAATGAATTAACTTTAAATCCTTTAACGGGAATCCGTTATGGAGGGCAAGTCTGCCATTGTCACCGCGGGGAATGAAGGTTGGATTGCGGCCCGAAGTGGGAGCCTGCTGAGACCCATGCTGTAGCTGCCCTGACCGTGCTTTGCAGACCAGGCATCTGTGGTCAGATGGACCCTTGAGCCAGCGGAAGACAAACCAAGTCGAAAGCATTTGCCAAGAATGTTTTACGGAGGGCAAGTTTTTTTGCCCTTTTTTAAATTTTTTGAAAATGATAGATGGTTGTATTTTTAAATTGTTTGAAAGTTTAGATGGTTGTATTTTTAAATTGTTTGAAAGTTTAGATGGTTGTATTTTTAAATTGTTTAAAAGTGTATCCATTCTTCCTCCCCCCCAGCCACGAACAATACCATGGGAACGTGGAGCAGCAGAAGCCCCCTGTGACGGCTGCCACGGTTGTTCTCCGCTGCTTGTCTTTTGAGGGGTGCTTCTTTTCCTCAGGTGTTCTTGCCATAGCTGTTTGTGCCTTCTCTCCAGGTGCCTTCGTAAAGCACTTGTCCCTACGTGACAGTTGGCCTTTCCACGGCTCAATTTTTGCTGGCAGAGACAACAGATGGCTTTGCTCCGATCTGAGACACACACGTGAAAAAATTTCCAAACCGCTGAGGCCCCCTGGGGTGATGGCGCTACGGTGGCATCAGCAGCAGCTGACGTTGAAGGGCATGTGTGCTCCCTGGCCATAGCTGGCGATACATGGCACCGGACACTGCCCCCAGCTGTTTCTGAGGACGAGCTCCCTCTGCTTCTATCATGGAGTCGTCTCCTCCTACTCCTCTCTGACTCCTCCTCTGAACTGTCCCCCTGGTCATCTCCTCTACCGGGAACATATGTGCTATCCGTATAATCGTCATCATAATCCTCCTGGCCAGCTGCGCTTTCCTCAGACACCTCCTCAAGTGCACCAACTTCAGGTGGTCCACCATCATCCCCATCCACACACGTTACGTCCATACTATCGCCACCTAACTCAGACGTATGAGGTGGTGTACCTGCGCCTTCTTGTTGTTGTTGCAGTAGTGGCTGGGAATCAGTGATTTCACCACCACCACCAAATAACTCCTGCGAAGTGTCAAATGCAGCGGATGTGGTGCTTGTTGTAGCGCTGGTGGCTGCGGGAGATGAGGTGTTCTGTGTTAAATACTCAATCACCTCCTCACGATTTTGGGAAGTGATGGCACGTGCCTTCTTCTGAGCACTGTATTTTGGGGCAGGTCCGCATGAAATCACAGCAACACCACCTCGCACAGCCACAGACCTGCCGGTGCCTGGTGGCCTTCCTCTGGGTCTGCCTCTACCTCTTCCTCTACCTGGTTTGTCCATTTTGTCCATCTCGGGGGTATGCTAGCTGTATGCAGTGAGGTGGGTTCTCACTCAACACAACAGGTAGTTAGATGCAGTGAGCTGGGTTCACTCAACAGTAAAGGTACTTAAGATGCAGTGAGGTGGGTTCTCACTCAACACAACAGGTAGTTAGATGCAGTGAGGTGGCCAGGTGGGTTCACACTCAACACAACAGGTAGTTAGATGCAGTGAGCTGGGTTCACTCAACAGTAAAGGTACTTAAGATGCAGTGAGGTGGGTTCTCACTCAACACAACAGGTAGTTAGATGCAGTGAGGTGGCCAGGTGGGTTCACACTCAACACAACAGGTAATTAGATGCAGTGAGCTGGGTTCACTCAACACAAGGCTAGGTATATGCAGTGATGAGGTGGGTTAAGTAAACACAACAGGTACTGGGTAGTTAGATGCAGTGAGCTGGGTTCACTCAACAGTAAAGGTACTTAAGATGCAGTGAGGTGGGTTCTCACTCAACACAACAGGTAGTTAGATGCAGTGAGGTGGCCAGGTGGGTTCTCACTCAACACAACAGGTAGTTAGATGCAGTGAGCTGGGTTCACTCAACAGTAAAGGTACTTAAGATGCAGTGAGGTGGGTTCTCACTCAACACAACAGGTAGTTAGATGCAGTGAGGTGGCCAGGTGGGTTCACACTCAACACAACAGGTAATTAGATGCAGTGAGCTGGGTTCACTCAACACAAGGCTAGGTATATGCAGTGATGAGGTGGGTTAAGTAAACACAACAGGTACTGGGTAGTTAGATGCAGTGAGCTGGGTTCACTCAACAGTAAAGGTACTTAAGATGCAGTGAGGTGGGTTCTCACTCAACACAACAGGTAGTTAGATGCAGTGAGGTGGCCAGGTGGGTTCACACTCAACACAACAGGTAGTTAGATGCAGTGAGCTGGGTTCACTCAACAGTAAAGGTACTTAAGATGCAGTGAGGTGGGTTCTCACTCAACACAACAGGTAGTTAGATGCAGTGAGGTGGCCAGGTGGGTTCACACTCAACACAACAGGTAATTAGATGCAGTGAGCTGGGTTCACTCAACACAAGGCTAGGTATATGCAGTGATGAGGTGGGTTAAGTAAACACAACAGGTACTGGGTAGTTAGATGCAGTGAGCTGGGTTCACTCAACAGTAAAGGTACTTAAGATGCAGTGAGGTGGGTTCACTCAACACAAGGCTAGGTATATGCAGTGATGAGGTGGGTTAAGTAAACACAACAGGTACTGGGTAGTTAGATGCAGTGAGCTGGGTTCACTCAACAGTAAAGGTACTTAAGATGCAGTGAGGTGGGTTCTCACTCAACACAACAGGTAGTTAGATGCAGTGAGGTGGCCAGGTGGGTTCACACTCAACACAACAGGTAGTTAGATGCAGTGAGCTGGGTTCACTCAACAGTAAAGGTACTTAAGATGCAGTGAGGTGGGTTCTCACTCAACACAACAGGTAGTTAGATGCAGTGAGGTGGCCAGGTGGGTTCACACTCAACACAACAGGTAGTTAGATGCAGTGAGCTGGGTTCACTCAACACCACGCTAGGTATATGCAGTGATGATGTGGGTTAAGTAAACACAACAGGTACTGGGTAGTTAGATGCAGTGAGCTGGGTTTACTGAACAGTATACAGTAAAGGTACTTAAGATGCAGTGAGGTGGGTTCTCACTCAACACAACAGGTAGTTAGACTTAGATGCAGTGAGCTGGGTTCACTCAACACAACGCTAGGTATATGCAGTGATGAGGTGGGTTAAGTAAACACAACAGGTACTGGTTAGTTAGATGCAGTGAGCTGGGTTCACTCAACACAAAGCTAGGTATATGCAGTGATGAGGTGGGTTAAGTAAACACAACAGGTACTGGGGTATATGCAGTACTGGGTAGTACAATGTGCAGCTCCCTGTCACACACACAGGCAGTCAGTCACTGAATGTGCTGGGCTGCTGGCAGTGGCACACACACTATCAATTAGCAAGGCTGTGCATGCAACAAAAGTGTCAGAAAAAAAAAATGTACAGGTTGAGCTCTGAAAAGAGCTGTTGCTGGGTGCTTTAAAAGCAATATTAATCAGTCAGGAACAAGCAAAGCAGCCTAGAACCTAACTAATCTGTCCCTAAGAGAAAAAGTCTGCAGCAGCTGTCCCTTTCCTCTCTCTAGCAGGCACACGAGTGACTGTAATGGCCGCCGGAGGCTGCCTTATATAAGGGGGGGTGGGGCTCCAGGGCTTACTGTAGCCTGAATGGCTACAATGTGCCTGCTGACTGTGATGCAGAGGGTCAAAGTTGACCCTCATAGTGCATTATGGGGCGAATCGAACTTCCGGAAAAGTTCGCCTGGCGCAGGCGAACGCGAACCCCCAATGTTCGCCTGGAACTGTTCGCCGGCGAACCGTTCGGTACACCTCTAATCAGAAGATGCAGCTGCACAGCAACATGCCGCACACACCGGGGCAGCCGAGCTACTGGTTGCTATGGGCAACAGCCCGCTTTCCTCTGTGGGTGCACAATGCAGGGAATAGCAGCGGCAAAATGCAGAGTGAGAGATGAATGGCTGGGACATTTGCACTCAGGGGCTGGGGCACCCCTGTGAAGAGGGCGCCAGATATCACAGCAGCAGCACTTTCCCCCTGCATCTCCAGCCTGGCAATAGCAGAAAGCTCTGGACACCGCCAAACCAGAAGCCATTCCCCAGACAGAATTACATAACCACTCCCACCACCGAACAACCAATTTCCTCCCAAACTAGACAGCCACCATGCAGCCTCCATCCCAGTGAATACGATAGTCCAGCAGAGAAGGCAGCCACAGCGGGGGAGAATGCGAGCACCAGATGACTCACATTCACCTATTGCGATCCAAGCAATAGAGGTCCCGTCATCCGGAGCCCATCTGTCTCCTCTAGAGTGCTACTACTCTAGTAGAGAGTTACTACTACTATTACTACTTCCTACTTCCTGTCTGATCTGAGAATCAGGAAGTTCAGAGCAAGCGGCTGCACTGTAGAAGAGACAGATGGGTTTCAGATGACGGGATCTCTATCGCTTGGATCATGGATAAGTGAGTGAGCGTTTGCCATCTGCTGCTATCATTCTGCAGCTGTGGTTCTCTGTGGGAAGGGAGGGAGGAGTGGGCAGTGGCAGAGCGCACAGTAGCAGGATGGGGACCTAGGAGGAGAGCCTGGCTCTGAAGACAATCAACAGTGCACGGCATCATTTGACAAGACAAGACAAATAACATTTATATCGCGCTTTTCTCCTGGCGGACTCAAAGCGCCAGAGCTGCAGCCACTAGGACGTGCCCTATAGGCAGTAGCAGTGTTAGAGAGACTTGCCTAAGGTCTCCTACTGAATAGGTGCTGGCTTACTGAACAGGCAGTCTCCTGTGTCAGAGGCAGAGCCCTTAAAGGAACTCCGAGCAGTGCCTGTGGGTATGCCTTTAAGCATACCCACAACTAATTAATTACATCCTCACACCTACCAGCATGATGTTTGTATTTATATCCCCCTGGGTTCCTTATATTTCATTGCATTGTGCTGAATCGAGCTGCCGACTTCCTCGTCCTGTGTAATACAATGTAACTATGGAAAGATGCATATAATTTTAAAGCTCTCTTTCTCCTCTTTCCGATGATAGATAAACTGCCACCCTACGCCTTTTAGTTTTCGTGATCGAAATTGCCGCGGCCGAGATTTCGCTGCGATTTCGATCGCAAAATTGCGAAAACTAAAAGGCATAGGGCGGCGGTTTATATATCATTGGAAAGAGGAGAAAGAGAGCTTTAAAATGATATGCATCTTTTCATAGTTACTGCACTGCTCAGAGTCCCTTTAACCATTATACCATCCAGCCACCACTGACAGGATGGCGAGGGCTGGTTTATGTGCTGATGGGGCCCCTTTGACTCTGAATGGGGCCCCAAGCGACTGCTTTTGTTGCCTGGTCGGTAATCCGGCCCTGGATTGCGCTGTGCCCAGAAAACATGCCTGTTTAACCCTTCTGGCCCACCCTTGTATCCTATTTACCTCCTGTTCTGCCTCTCAGATCTCGCACATGTGCACCTGCGCTGCTTCACTACAGTCCTCAGCAGCGACATCTGAGAGGCGGTAACAGGATATGGCGTATCACCCGGTATCAATGACACCCGGCGTATAAGACGACCTCTGACTGTTCAGAAGATTTTCAAGGTTTAAAAAGTAGTCTTATATGCCAGAATATACTGTATATAAAGAGAGGGAAGCTTTAGGATCCTATTGAGGCTTCCCTCCATGCTCTGATGTCCCCTGTTGCTGAGTGAGGCCCCCAGAATATTAGTGATAAGGCTTTGTTGCTAATCATATCGCGGCCGTGCAGCTCCTGTTCTTGCAGCGTGGCCGCGCAGTACCTGCCAGAGCTGCGGGCTCCATGCTACTGTGCTGGCGGGCTTGCACAGCCACGCTGCATGAAGAGGAGCTGCACGTCCCCGAAGTAGAGGCCACGCTCAGCAATGGGGTCAATAGGATCCTGAGGCTTCGCTCTCTTCAAGTCAGTATCTTATTTTGAACCAGAGCTTCGGCTCAGTATTGCTTAAAGTGACAAGACAATATACTCTTTATGCGCTATGAAAAGAGAGAGCCTCTTATTGCGCCTGCACAGTTCGGTGACGTGAACACTTATGAGGATGCGTGTGGCAAGGCCTGCACAGGCACAGTGGATCGCCAAAAGTAAGCCGCGGCGGGGGAACAGAGGATCGATTCGGCATGCCGCGGGCACAGGATGGCTGCGGGGGACTAGTCCAAGCCCCATGTAAGTGAAACGCTTGAATTTATTTTCACTTTAAGCAGGATAAGGATCACTTTAAGCAGGGCAACTTCTCGGCTAAATTGCACCCAGGGTGAGGGTGTAAGAATTGCGCCTCCTTCTCCCACCCTGTGGACTTGCAAACCCTTACTCTTTAGGGACAGTCGCACAGCCACAGGTCACAAGTACATGTGCCTACTTACTAGTGACCATCTGCTCATCTGGGAGGAAGCAGGGACCAGGAAAACCCATAAGCCAAGAGAGCCTGGAAAGCCGACTCCTCCATGGGCGCCGCACTCTGACAGCCTGCAGTACCGCTACAGGACATCAGGTGTCATCACGCGGTGGTGACGTGTTTATGGCTTAACGTCGGACACAGGCAGCCCAGGAAGGTGATCGCGCTGGAAATCTTCCATTTGGCTGCACCACGCATCACCAGCTCCCTAGCGGTTATGTCCTCCTGCCTGCACCCCCCTTCTTCTACTTGCCACTCTACCCCCAGGGTGGTCGCCCTGCCCACACTGCCCAAGAAACAGCCCTGACTTTAAGTTAATTACACATATGCAATATCTGTTGCCCAAAGAATTCTTTACAAGTGGTTTGTGGTAGCATTTTAACAATTGCATCCAACTCTTGGTTTAGCACCATATTCAGGCCTATAGAAGAGGGAAGGGGGAGCACATCTGAGTAGTTCCACGCTGCAGGTACTTACTTTATTTTTTTGCAGAATATGTTAATTATCAAAAATCTGTCCAAACCCATCGCTGGAGGGGAAGGGAGCAATGTCAAGGTTACACCGAAGCACATTGTAGCTTTCCGAAACAATGGCCAAGGAAGCTGTAGAGTGTGTATACAGCTTTAGGCTAGTTTCACATACATGTTTGTCAGACATTCATTTCAAATACCATGACCATCCCTAGAAATAATTCTGAGTTTATGCAAGGTTATGCAAATTGTTTATGCAAATTAATGGAGCAATTAAACCTCATCGCACCTTTGTTTGATTGGTCCATTTTTCAGATGCCTAATTTTGAATAAAAATGTGCTTAGTTCTGCATCAACTTGGAATTATTTGCATCTCATTGACCATCCTCAACCATTTCATAACAGTAAAGATACGTATACCCCCTAGATCAGGCATGGGCAAACTCGGCCCTCCAGCTGTTACGGAACTACAAGTCCCACAATACATTTGCCTTTAAGAGTCATGACTGTGGCTGTCAGACTCCTGCAATGCATTGTGGGACTTGTAGTTCTGTAACAGCTGGAGGGCCGAGTTTGCCCATGCCTGCCCTAGAGTAATCTTGATAATGATATCCTCTGCTGAGAAACTAGCATGTGTACAATGGCCCCTGACGCCCCCGTCCCCAACACATTTCCAAGGGGATTCTTCTGCTCACTCAACCCGCCTGCTATTTGATGTACCTTGTGCTCCATTGGCCCTTTTGTCTCCCGCATAACATCAGAACCTGTCACTAGCCTACAGGCTAGCAACATGTCACCAGAAGGGTTGAGTCCCAATCGCACTATAGCAACATGCTGCATACGTGTGTACAAGGCTTTACTGCCCATATCTGTCTCCTTGCAGCATTTTCTCACGCTTTGCCATCTTCCTGCATCAAATCCAAGTATTGTGGGTCCAGATTTCCATAGGTGGATTCAGCTATTTGATTGCCAAACGCTGGTGCCCAACTCAACCCCGCACTGCTGGAAATCCTTTGGGTGTAATCAGCTATGTTGAGTGTTTTTTGGGGAAGCGGAAGGGCAGCAGCTAGCTCAGGGGCCCTGAGAGAAAATTTGGCTGCAACAAAGGGCCCTCATGCCGCTTTCTGGTTGAGGGGAGTGTCTATCGGGGGGCCCCCAGGATAATTTTTCCTAGAGGCCCCACTGTAACTAGAACCGGCCCTGCCAGCAAATCCTCTTCTCATGGACCCTCAATGTGCCCCCACACTGATATTTAACAGGGAATCCCCCAACTAACTCAGCACTGGAATGTACAAGGCCAAGAGTGCAAGATTGCTGTGTAATCTTCAGGGCTGTGGAGTCGGAGTCGAGGAGTTTTTGGGTACCTGGAGTCGGTGGTTTCATAAACTAAGGAGTCGGATGATTTTTGTACCAAATCTACAGCCCTGGCAAGTATTAGACTAAGGAGTCGAGGAGTCTGAGTCAGAGCCATTTTGGGTACCTGGAAGAAGAGTTGGAGTCGGAGGTTTAATAAATTGAGTAGTTGGAGTTGGAGTGGGATGATTTTTGTACCGACTCCACAGCTCTGGAGTAATCTTGATGTCTTTTGCACGGAGGTAGTGTTCACCACCAGAAATGGCCCATGAGATGTTGGCCAATGTGTTCAATGAACAGACCACAAAGAGAAAGGAACTGATCCTGCACAGAAACAGCTTGTACTGGCCTCACTTTCTGCTCTTTATGGTTGCTAAGTTCCTTAATAGGAGTAATGACCTACTGTAAGGATCCCTCTTGTAGTGTATTCTGTCCGTTGCAGTGGAACTGCAAAAGGACAGTTCTGGCTTATCTAATTGCATTCGGTTGTACATTTGCAATGGGTCTCATTGTCATTTGCAATCGCTCTGCAGTTCTAGGCAGCTCAGGATGCTGTCATCATTCCACCAATTGCTTGTTGCAGCTGAGCTGCGGCCAGATAGCCCTGGATTTCCTGCATGCATGTTGTTACATAATACTGCATGAATTTCTAATGGGAGTGCTTTGCATTCACAGACAGTTAGCAAATGGTAATCAAGCCAGCTCAGGATTGAGTGATTACCATTCAGCTGTGTGGAGATTTGCATACCTGCATCCATTGGCTGATGCCAGCATAAAAGTCTGCCTCCCATTTCATACCCCGCCCGTCATAGTGGTCAGTACGCTGATCTACTGGGCAGTGGGCACCTTGTTACTCTGTATAGTTCTGTTATTGTAGTTCTATGCGACCTTATTACTTGTGCTTTAGCTAATTATTGATAAATATATAAGCAGACTTGCTAATATATATTTATCCGTTAGTTGAGCCGTTTGTTATTTTTCTTTTTATTGTGTATTGCCTAGTTCCATGCTTGATGGACATTCGTTGCATCCGCGGTGGATCAGTGAAGTCCATTATCCAGATAGCTTGGATTCTGCCATCACCACGTTGCTACTCTAGTTTCTGGGAACGTAACTATAGGCTGCAGTTGCTATTAGTTACATTCTATACTGTAGTCTTGCCTGGGTGGATGCTTGCTGGTGACGGAAGCAGGAAATTTGGGCGCATGAGGCAGGTGGACAAAAAGGGCGCCGCCATTCACGCCCATAATAAATATCGTTTAATCGGCGCCCAACAGGAAAAAAGGGCGCCGGAGAAAAATAACGTTATAAAAGCGGCGCCCGGAGACTTTTAATGTTTTATAACTGCTTCTCATGATTACACATTATTTAATGATTTATAATTTTTTACACATTATTTTTAAACGAAAAACAGCACAATCTGTTTTTAAAACATTATTTTTAAACGAAAAACCGCACAATATTTTTTAAAACGTTATTAATGCTTATCACAGGGGGGTCTTAGGTTTAGCCACCACCAGGAGGGTCTTAGGTTTAGGCACCACCAGGGAGGTCTTAGGTTTAGGCACCACCAGGGGGGTCTTAGGGTTAGGCGCCACCAGGGGGGTCTTAGGGTTAGGCGCCACCAGGGGGGTGTTAGGTTTAGGCACCACCAGGGGGGTCTTAGGTTTAGGCACCACCTGGGGGGTCTTAGGTTTAGGCACCACCAGGGGGGTCTTAGGTTTAGGCACCACCAGGGGGGTCTTAGGTTTAGGCACCACCTGGGGGGTCTTAGGTTTAGGCACCACCAGGAGGGTCTTAGGTTTAGGCACCACCAGGGAGGTCTTAGGTTTAGGCACCACCAGGGGGGTCTTAGGGTTAGGCGCCACCAGGGGGGTCTTAGGGTTAGGCGCCACCAGGGGGGTGTTAGGTTTAGGCACCACCAGGGGGGTCTTAGGTTTAGGCACCACCAGAGGGGTCTTAGGTTTAGGCACCACCAGGGGGGTTTTAGGTTTAGGTACCACCAGGGGAATCTAGGGGTTAGGGATAGGTACAGGGAGGGTTCTGTGTGAGAGTAGGGTTAGGTATAGCTTTAGTAACATTCTTATTAATGTTTTATAAAACGCTATTATAAATTTCACTTTTTAAACAGGAAAGATTAACGTTTATACAATTGCAGATTTCATACACATTATTTAATGATTTATAACTTTATAAAACATTATTTTTAAACGAAATATAGCACCATTTTTTTAAAAACGTTATTCATGCTTATCGTTTAAACCCGTGCGCCCTTTTTTCCCGGCGCCCTTTTTTAACGTACGCGCTGGTGACTGCTGTTAGCCTGCTTGCTCTGCTTCTGTGGATGTGACTGTGAGCTGCAGTTGCTACTAGGTATGCTCCAATCTATAGTCCTGTCTTGTATCTGTCTGAATGCTTGCTATCACTAAGGCAGCACAGTGCAAACTAAGGCAGCGCAAAAGAGCACTGCGCTGCTATTGTGTCTTATTTGTAGCGATATCGGAAGCCCAGAGCTGCAGTTGCTCTGGGCAGCCTGTGTAACCTCTTCCATTATCCAGTTCTTAGCCTTGTTGCGCTGGGTGGTCAGAAAGTATGACCCCCCAGCATTACACCTACTGAACTCGTCATCTTCCTCTTTCCTGTGCAGATCATTAAAGAGAACTAAGCACAGTTTTTCCCCTAGAATTTTTCCTGGTTTTTAATAGCTATAGCAGCTGCCATGTTCCCCCTCCCTTTCTAGCTATCCCTATTTACAGAAGTCACAGATGCTATCTTCACACCTTCTCTCTGGATAAACTCTTTGAAGCAATTGTCATAATTAACCACTCCCTCTTTTGGTGAAAGGTATTGTTTACTTCTTGTTAATGTGTGCAGTAAACAATAACATTAGTTTTATAGCTGCCTGAAAACTCTGTGGTCGGGTCAGGCTGGCTGAAGTAGGCTAATAAAAACCTGTGCTAAACTTTTAAATGTAAAAAGAAAAGATGAAATGGAAGTTTTTTCTTTAATAATGAGACACATTGTTGACATGTATTTGAATGTGCTATTGAGATGCCCTGGGTGATAAAAATAGTGCTCGGTTCACTTTGACAGCAATTTACAATCCATGTAACCATCAGCTAGTTAACCATTTGACTACCTCAATGTAGAGCTAAAATCAGTAGTGGAGGTATACATGTTATTTGTAATCAGAGTCCTATTTTGAGCCATTTTAATTACCTTTCAGTGAAAGTAGCAGGGCCGGGCCGAGGCAGAGGCGAGAGAGGCTCCAGCCTGGGGGCGCAGTGTAGGAGGGGGCGCACAATTCACTCAGCTTTCGTTCCACTATTGTGTTTGAAGCAGAAAGAAATAAGAAAAAGGGATACATGGCAGAGACTGCAAGCCAGATAACTAGAGATTATGGTGTTGGGGGCCCTGTGGCGCCTCTTAGTCTAATAGCAACCAGTGTGTGACGGCTGGAGTGGGAGGGATGGGGAGGGGAGCGCACTTTGGTGTCTCAGCCTTGGGGCTGGAGGACCTTGTCCCGGCTCTGCCCATTTATACTTAATACTCCCCCATTTATACTAAATACTCCCCATTTATACTTAATACTCCCCCATTTATACTAAATACTGCCCCATTTATACTAAATACTCCCCCATTTATACCTTATACTCCACCATTTATACTTAATACTCCCCCATTTATACCTTATACTCCCCCATTTATTCTAAATACTCCCCCATATATACTTAATACTCCCTCATTTATACTTAATACTCCCCCATTTATACCTTATACTCCACCATTTATACTTAATACTCCCCCATTTATATATTTTACTCCCCCATTTATACAAAATACTCCCCCATTTATACTTAATACTCCCCCATTTATAGAAAATACTCAGCCATTTATACTTAATTCTCCCCATTTATACTTAATACTCCCCCATTTATACTTAATACTCCCCCATTTATACAAAATACTCCCCCATTTATACTTAATACTCCCCCATTTATACAAAATACTCAGCCATTTATACAAAATACTCTCCCATTTATACTTAATTCTCCACCATTTATACAAAATACTCCCCCATTTATACTTAATACTCCCCCATTTATACAAAATACTCCCCCATTTATACTTAATACTCCCCCATTTATACCTTATACTCCACCATTTATACTTAATACTCCCCCATTTATACCTTATACTCCCCTATTTATACAAAATACTCCCCCATTTCTACTTAATACTCCCCCATTTATACAAAATACTCAGCCATTTATACAAAATACTCCCCCATTTATACAAAATACTCAGGCATTTATACAAAATACTCAGCCATTTATACAAAATACTCCCCCATTTATACAAAATACTCAGCCATTTATACAAAATAATCTCCCATTTATACTTAATTTTCCCTGATGTATACTAAATACTTCCCCATTTATACTTAATATTCCCCCATTTATACTAAATACTCCCCCATGTATACTTAATACTCCCCCAGTAGGTTAGCGATTTAAGTGGCAAATGTGATGTTGCATGTTTACTGCAAATCAGAAATTATTTCTCACCTACACAGAGTCATAATTATCTCTTGACAAGTCTACACAAAAATGTGCGTAGGTGTGGTACACGACGTGCAGGCTGTGTTTTCAAAAAAGACTCATAATGAGATTCCTGTAATTTCTATGGATGAGTTCGGAAAAGAAAGGAAATTGCTTGATTCATCCAGATGAAAAAAAAATTCTAAAAATGCACTCTAAAAATATCAACAATAGGAATGGAAAGCTGCAATGCATGTAATGGCCACCAGGTGGGAGTGCAGAGTCATACAAAAAAATGCTTATGTTGTAAGTGTCTTGTAACAAGTACCAATAAAAAGTTAAATTTGATTAAAAAAAAATGTATATCAATACAAGGCTGGGTGCTCATTTGAATGAAAAACGTCACAATTTAGGATTGAACATCAGCGAAAGAAGAGGCATGCAAATGGAATCTATAGAAACCGTTTACATTTGCATGTAAAACTGGATCTGTCCACAACAGTATATGCATAGCTCTCAACTGTCCCTCTTTTGGAGGGACAGTCCCTCTTTGGGAGCCCTGTACCGAACGGTTCGCCGGCGAACGGTTCCAGGCGAACTTTGGGGGTTCGCATCGCCTGCACCAGGCGAACTTTTGCGGAAGTTCGATTCGCCCCATAATGCACTATGAGGGTCAACTTTGACCCTCTGCATCACAGTCAGCAGGCACATTGTAGCCATTCAGGCTACACTAAACCCTGGAGCCCCACCCCCCCTTGTATAAGGCAGGCTGCGGCGGCCATTAGCCTCACTCGTGTGCCTGCTAGAGACAGACTAGGGACAGCTGCTGCAGACTTGTTCTTCTAGGGACAGATTAGTTAGGTTCTTGGCTGCTTAGCTTGCTCCTGGCTGATTGTTATTGCTTTTATAGCACCCCTCAATAGCTCTTTTCAGAGCTCATCCTGTACTTTTTTTTTTTCTGTGTGTCAAACTGACACTTTTGTTGCATGCACAGCCTTGCTAATTGATAGTGTGTGTGCCACTGCCAGCAGCCCAGGACATTCAGTGACTACCTGTGTGTGTGACAGGGAGCTGCACATTGTACTGCCCAGTACTGCATATACCCAGTACCTGTTGTGTTTACTTAACCCACCTCATCACTGCATATACCTAACTTTGTGTTGAGTGAACCCAGCTCACTGCATCTAACTACCTGTTGTGTTCAGTGAACCCACCTCACTGCATCTAAGTACCTTTACTGTTCAGTGAACCCGGCTCACTGCATCTAACTACCTGTTGTGTTGAGTGAACCCACCTCACTGCATCTAAGTACCTTTACTGTTCAGTGAACCCAGCTCACTGCATCTTACTACCTGTTGTGTTCAGTGAACCCAGCTCACTGCATCTAAGTACCTTTACTGTTCAGTGAACCCAGCTCACTGCATCTAACTACCTGTTGTGTTAAGTGAACCCAGCTCACTGCATCTAAGTACCTTTACTGTTCAGTGAACCCAGCTCACTGCATCTTACTACCTGTTGTGTTCAGTGAACCCAGCTCACTGCATCTAAGTACCTTTATTGTTCAGTGAATCCAGCTCACTGCATCTTACTACCTGTTGTGTTGAGTGAACCCACCTCACTGCATCTAAGTACCTTTACTGTTCAGTGAACCCAGCTCACTGCATCTTACTGCCTGTTGTGTTCAGTGAACCCACCTCACTGTATCTAAGTACCTTTACTGTTCAGTGAACCCAGCTCACTGCATCTAAGTACCTTTACTGTTCAGTGAACCCAGCTCACTGCATCTTACTACCTGTTGGTATTCGGTGAACCCACCTCACTGCATCTAAGTACCTTTATTGTTCAGTGAACCCACCTCACTGCATCTTACTACCTGTTGTGTTCAGTGAACCCAGCTCACTGCATCTAAGTACCTTTACTGTTCAGTGAACCCAGCTCACTGCATCTTACTACCTGTTGTGTTCAGTGAACCCACCTCACTGCATCTAAGTACCTTTACTGTTCGGTGAACCCAGCTCACTGCATCTTACTACCTGTTGTGTTCAGTGAACCCAGTTCACTGCATCTAAGTACCTTTATTGTTCAGTGAACCCAGCTCACTGCATATACCTAGCATCCCCCCGAGATGGACAAAATGGACAAACCAGGTAGAGGAAGAGGTAGAGGCAGACCCAGAGGAAGGCCACCAGGCACCGGCAGGTCTGTGCGAGGTGGTGTTGCTGTGATTTCGTGCGGACCTGGCCCAAAATACAGTGCTCAGAAGAAGACACGTGCCATCACTTCCCAAGATCAGGACGTGCTTGACTATTTAACACAGAACACCTCAACTCCCGCAGCCACCAGCGCTACAACAAGCACCACATCTGCTGCATTTGACACTTCGCAGGAGTTATTTGGTGGTGGTGGTGAAATCACTGATTCACACCCACTACTGCAACAACAAGAAGAAGGCGCAGGTACACCACCTCATACGTCTGAGTTAGGTGGCGATAGTATGGACGTAACATTTGAGGAGGTGGATGATGAACCACCTGAAGTTGGTGCAGTTGAGGAGGTGTCTGAGGAAAGCGAAGCTGGCCAGGAGGATTATGATGACGATTATACGGATACCACATATGTTCCCGGTAGAGGAGATGACCAGGGACACAGTTCAGAGGAGGAGTCAGAGAGGAGTAGGAGGAGACGACTCCATGATAGAAGCAGAGGGAGCTCGTCCTCAGAAACAGCTGGGGGCAGTGTCCGGCGCCATGTATCGCCAGCTATGGCCAGCCAGCCAACATGCCCTTCAACGTCAGCTACTGATGCCACCGTAGCTCCATCACCCCAGGGGGGCTCAGCGGTTTGGAAATTTTTTCACGTGTGTGTCTCAGATCGGAGCAAAGCCATCTGTTGTCTATGCCAGCAAAAATTGAGCCGTGGAAAGGCTAACTCTCACGTAGGGACAAGTGCCTTACGAAGGCACCTGGAGAGAAGGCACAAACAGCTATGGCAAGACCACCTGAGGAAAAGCAGCACCCCTCAAAAGACAAGCCACCCTCCTTCTCCTCTTCCTCCTTCAGGTGCATCGTCTTCATCCACTTTCTCAATTGCACCTTCACAGCCACCCTCCTCCACACCGCCTCTTCCCTTCAGCGGTTCCTTCTCCTCTGCCCACAGCAGTACCCAGCTGTCCGTGAAGGAAGTATTTGAGCGTAAGAAGCAAATGTCTGCAAGTCACCCTCTTGCCCGGCGTCTGACAGCTGGCGTGGCGGAACTATTAGCTCGCCAGCTATTACCATACAATCTGGTGGAGTCGGAGGCTTTCTGTAAGTTTGTGGCCATTGGTACACCGCAGTGGAAGATACCAGGCCGCAATTATTTTTCACAAAAGGCCATACCCAAACTGTACCGTGCAGTTGAGAGGCAAGTGGTGTCATCTCTAGCACACAGCGTTGGGTCAAGGGTCCACCTGACCACGAATGCCTGGTCTGCCAAGCACGGGCAGGGCCACTACATTACATACACAGCCCATTGGGTCAACCTGGTGACCGATGGCAGCAAGCAGGGAGTACGTGGCTGCGCAGCGAACCAACTTGTCACACCTCCACGGCTTGCAGCAGGCCTCCAGCCACCTCCTCTCCACCTGCTACCACCGCTTCGCTGTCATCATCCTCCTCTTCCTCCTTGGCTGGTGCCGCGATCTCCTCTCCAGCTACACAGCCCCAGCACCCCAGGGCCTATGCTGCATGCCAGGTACGACGGTGTCATGCAGTGTTAGACATGTCTTGCCTGAAAGCGGAGAGTCACACTGGAGCAGCTCTCCTGGCTGCTCTTAACAAACAGGTGGAGCAATGGCTGACCCCGCACAAGCTTGAGAACGGCAACGTGGTGTGTGACAACGGCAGCAATCTCATTGCTGCGTTGAATTTGGGAAAGCTGACACACATACCCTGCATGGCACATGTGCTGAATCTGGTCGTGCAAAGATTTGTGTCCAAGTACCCAGGCTTAGAGGACGTCCTGAAGCAGGCCAGGAAGTTATGTGGGCATTTCGGGCGTTCTTACAAGGCCATGGCACGTTTTGCGGACATTAAGCGTAGAAACGACTTGCCGGTGAGACGCCTGATTTGCGATAGCCCGACTCGCTGGAATTCCACCCTGCTGATGTTCTCTCGCTTGCTAGACCAGGAGAAAGCCGTCACCCAGTACCTGTATCATTACAGTACAAGGACACAATCTGGGAGGATGGGGATGTTGTGGCCCAACAACTGGACACTGATGCGAAATGCATGCAGGGTCATGGAGCCCTTTGAGGAGGTGACCAAACTGGTGAGTCACGATGAGGGCACCATCAGTGACTTGATCCCCTACGCCTACTTCCTGGAGTGTGCCATGCGTAGAGTGGTGGATACAGCTGTGGAGGAGCATGAACGAGAAGAGTTACGGCAGCAGGAGTCGTGGGAGCCATTTACACCCGAACCCGATGTTTCCACAACACCTACGGCAGCACAGAAGCGGGAGGAGTAGGAGGAGGAAGAAGAGAAGTCGTGTGGGGAAGGAGAGGAGTCAGACTCTGATGATGGTGATGATGAGGAAGGTGTTTCTGTGGAAGAGGAAGAGGCGGCGGAAGAAGAACAACCGCGGCAGCCGTCACAGGGGGCTTCTGCTGCTCCACGTCCCGTGGTATTGTTCGTGGCTGGGGGGAGGAAGAGGAGTTGCGTCCCGTCACTGAGGAAGAGCAAGAGGAAATGGAGAGTACGTCTGCATCCAGCTTTGTGCAGATGTCCTCTTTCATGTTGTCCAGCCTGTTGAGGGACCCCCGTATCAAAAAACTCAAGGCGAATGACCTGTACTGGGTGGCCACGCTACTAGACCCTCGGTACAGGCACAAAGTGGCGGACCTGTTACCAACTCAACACAAGGCGGAAAGGATGCAGCACTTGCAGAACAAGCTGTCGATGATGCTTTACAATGCGTTTAAGAGTGATGTGGCTGCACAACGCAATCAAGGTACCACTGGCAGTAACCCTCCTCCTCCCAAGTCCACGCAGGCAAGGACAGGACGCTCCAGCGATCTCAGGGTGATGTCAGACATGCGGACGTTCTTTAGTACAACTCCTCGCCATAGTCCTTCCGGATCCACCCTCCACCAACGCCTGGACCGGCAGGTAGCCAACTACCTGGCCTTGAGTGTGGATGTAGACACTGCGAAAAGCGACGATGAACCCTTGGACTACTGGTTGCGCAGGCTTGACCTGTGGCCAGAGCTGTCCCAATTTGCCATACAACTTCTCTCTTGCCCTGCCGCAAGCGTCCTGTCAGAAAGGACCTTCAGTGCAGCTGGAGGCATAGTTACTGAGAAGAGAAGTCGCCTAAGTCACGACAGTGTTCAGTACCTGACCTTTATCAAAATGAATGAGGAATGGATCACGGAGGGCTACTGCACGACCGAAGACTAAGTCAGTCCCCACACACAGCATCTCTGCCTGCAGGCCGCTTGCCTTCTCCGCCACCACCAACAAGGTCCAGGACTCTAGGCGGATTCCTGAATTTTTAAGGCCGGTGCTAGCAGCGGCCGCTACACTAATTTTTCTGGTGCGTGTACATGCCTGGCTAATTCTTCTGGCTGCACTGCAGGCGGCTGCAACAAAAAAACAAAAGGCATGTACATGTGCCCATCCCCCTTTGTGATCATTACATTGCCGCGGTGAAGGGGCCTGCATATCACAATGAAGCAATGACCACCGGCTATTTGAATGTCTCGGGTGGGGGTGGCACACAAAAGATAATAAGGTTGTTGCTTCATTGTGGTCAGACCAAATTTGATCAGCTGGACAGTCACTGTTGTTCTATCATTGAGCTACCACAGCCCGGCGACCATATGGGCTTGAAAAACGCCACGGCCTACACTCTGGCCATGTTGCGCACCAGTCCAGCACGGCCGTCACTACGTAAACAGCTGTTTGCGGTGCGTTACACAGTGAGTTTGGTGTGTCAGTGTGAAGCAGAACTCTAATTACACTCCCTGATTGATGTATACACATGCAAGATGTTTGAAAGCACTTTAGGCCTGCAATTTAGCATTCAATGTGATTTCTGCCCTTAAACCGCTGCTTTGCGTCAAATCCAGATTTTTCCCCGGGACTTTGGGCATGTATCCCACTCCGCCATGCCCCCCTCCAGGTGTTAGACCCCTTGAAACATCTTTTCCATCACTTTTGTGGCCAGCATAATTTTTTCTATTTTTCAAAGTTCGCCTCCCCATTGAAGTCTATTGCGGTTCGCAAACTTTTACGCGAACCGAACCTTTCGCGAAGGTTCGCGAACGGGGTTCGCAAACCGAATATCGGAGGTTCGCGACATCTCTAGAGCCTTGTCCCTCTGTCCCTCTTTCCTCCTCACTTGTCCCTCTTTCAGGACTTTGTCCCTTTTTCTATGTAAATATATATATTTCTCTACTAAAATATGAGTTTGATTGACTCTAAACTTTATTCTCATCCTTTAAATTGATATATTACTAATTTTAGAATGTTAATATGAAGGAAAATGATACAGGATAGAAAGGACCAGCGTGGTTTGAAATATAAAACAACATATTTTTCTTATGAAATCTGTATGGTATGCGTGACTAGGGGTGTGATGGAGCGTGATCAGGGGTGTGGCAGGGGAGAGGCTTAAGTGTCCCTCTTTCTCATCTCAAAAAGTTGGGAGGTGTGTACATGTAAACTCCATGGAATATGTTGATTCTTTATAAATCAATAATAATAATATCCTTAGCACAATACAAAGTCCCAACCTGCACAATTTGCGGATATGGATTGCAGGCGAAGCAGATGCAGAAGGATTCGATGGAAGCCTGAGAACAAACTAGTGATGAATGTAATCTGCTAATTAAGATTCCGCAAAATTTCACATCAATTTTCGCGATTACGGCCATACATAATTATGATTCAGTTTGGATTGATTTGTAATTTTGCATAACTTTAGCGTAATTCCATGCTGACTACCAGTTGATAGCAATGCCCCTAAACTGCTAAGCATGTTAAGGTGAATAGTGAGTACCAGGTAAAATGACCTTGTCGTTTTTGAAAAAAAAACAATTTTAAAAATGCAAAGGAAAAATGCTTTTTAAACTGTACTTTTTCTGAGTTTCAAAACCATTTTTCCTTTGCATTTTTAAATTGGTTTTCTCAAGAATTTAAAGGTCTTTCCGAAAAATTATTTATTTGCCTTGTTTCCACAATTCCCCTTAACATTTGTAGCATTTTATGGGACAATACCACATATGGGGGCTTTGCTATTAACCGCTAAAGTTGGCACAAAATTTTCTAATTACCGGTTTCTGATTACGTTTACAAATGACATTAAGATTTTTCCCAAAATGTTGCATTACAATTGTGTACTGTGATTGCAAATTAGGATGTGAAATTACGATTATGTGAAATTCGTGTTCTTCACTAGAAAAATCTGTCCATTCTAACTAGTCTGATCACCGTATACATTTCCCCAATAACTGACTTGTCCTCTGTGGATTTATTTCACCTCCCCCGCTGGCACCGCCACTTGGGTCCACTGCAGCGAAGCAGGTGATGTCGGCGCACAGAGCTCATCGCAGGGCACCAGAATCAGGCACCCCATAGCAGCAATATAATGCTGCACGGGGGGTGCGTATAGGTTATTCGGGGCCCCGGCAGTTGCCAGACCCCAAATTATATCTCCCTCTGAGTTGCCCCCTAAGAGGGGGAATGGTATTTAACTCTGGGAGTTTTGTGGCAGCAGGGAGAGCTGTCATTCAGCTCACTCTGCGCCCAGCTCACCGACAGCAGTACAACACGTACGCCCACTGCAGTGGAGAGGCACCGCTATACAGACTGGAGCCCCTGGCAGACGCACATGGGGCTTCCCATTGGATTGCAATAGACCAATGAGAATCCTCCCTGGTCATACTGCAGCTCAGTGGTGATGGTTTATCATGGATGCAGGCTTTCATTAAAGGTAACCTTAAGTCTAAAAAAAAATGAGTTTTACTCACCTGGGGCTTTCCTCAGCCCCCTGCAGCTGATCGGTGCCCTCTCCGTGTCCCTCCAATCCTCTTGTCCCCGCCAGCGGCCACTTCCGGTTTCGCTGTCACCGGCCGTCAGGCTGGGAACGCGAGTGATTCTTCACGTTCCCAGCCACAATATCGCCCCCTATGCTGCTATTGCAGCAAAGAAGGCCGCAATAGCAGCATAAGGGGAGATATTGTGGCTGGGATCGCGAAGAATCACTCGCGTTCCCAGCCTGATGGCCGGTGACGGCGAAACTGGGAGTGGCCGCCGGCGGGGACAGGAGGATTGGAGGGACACGGAGAGGGCACCGATCAGCTGCAGGGGGCTGAGGAAAGCCACCCCAGGTGAGTAAAACTCTCTCTTTTTTTTTTTTTTTTACTTAAAAAGTGTCACTTTAAAAAGAGGTGGTGACAGAGATAAATTGCTCCTCCAGAGGAAAGCCAAATGGATTTAGAAATTTGATTGTACAGGTTGTCCCTGGTTAACGAACGAGATAGGGACTGTAGGTTCGTTCTTAACCTGAATCTGTCGGAACATTGTGCCATCTCTGTCCCCTGTACCTCCTCTGTGCCCTCCTGTGCCTCCAGTGCCCCCCTCTCTGTCACCTCTGCCCCCTTTGTACCTGTTTATTCAAGTTTAAAAGCCACTTTTTCCTTGATTTTTTTTTTAAATCAATTTTCTCAAAAACTACAAGACCAATTTGAATTTTTTTTACTTGTTCCCGTGGAAACAGAGAATCCATGCCGTTTATAGGTCGTTCGTAAGTCGGGGACTACCTGTATTGCGCCCAAAGGTCTTAATGAGAATAATATTTTTGCTTGATTCCTCTAACTTTTCTTTTTTAGGAGGGACTCTACTGATGAATATTGAACATTGACACTCCAAACTGATAAGTGCTTTGATTCAGGTATGCTCATAAGTCTCAGATAAATAATTGTTGATTGTTTAAGATTGTTGATTGACTACGCACATGTGTGTTCCTCTGCTTTTTTCAGGGTAGACAGTGGAGTGTAATTCCCTGATTGGTTCTTGTACATATTATGTCACTTCCTGGGAATGGGTATATAATACAGTATAATCTCATTATAATAAACTGAGATATAGTAAACATTCAGGTATAGTAATCTACCTCTCCAGGTCCCGACCAATTTCCATTATAAATATATGGGAGCAGCACCTTGTATAGTAAACCCAGATATAATAAAACTTCTGTCATAGTAAACATGTTTTTGGCCCCTACGTGATACTGACTCTGGATATAGTAAACAGTGGGTGGTGCATGTGTCATATGTCAGTGTGAAACCCATGGTCTGCTGCTCTCTTCAGGCTGGTTGCGATTCAGTTGATGCCTGATAACATTTGTAAGACAAGAAGAATGGCACTGGCGCTGGATATACAGTACTGTACAAATAAGCAGCCTGGGGAAAATGAGGAATAATGTGAACATAAACAAAAGAGGATGCAGCATAACTACTTTCACTTTGCAATCACCGATAAAAGTATTGTCACAGTCCTCCCTCGAGATTGTACGCACTCCCGGGTATCTCTTTGCTTATTAGGGCCCTTTCACACCAGAGGACTTTTTCGGCGTTTTAACGCCACAGCCGAAGTTGGCGTTTTCTAAGGTAAAATGAAAGTCCATAGACTTTCATTTTACCTTTCACATCTAACTCGGCGTTTTGGAGCGTTGCGTTTCAACGCTCCCAGGAGCTTTTTCAGGGCTGTTTACAGCCGAAAAGGGCCCTTTCACACCAGAGGACTTTTTCGGCGTTTTAACGCCACTGCCGAAGTTGGCGTTTTGCTAGGTAAAAGAAAGTCCATAGACTTTCATTTTACCTTTCACATCTAACTCGGCGTTTTGGAGCGTTGCGTTTCAACGCTCCCAGGAGCTTTTTCAGGGCTGTTAACAGCCGAAGTTGGCTGTTGGCGTTTCAATGATAGTCAATGGAAAACGCCAACTTCAGCGTTTTCAAAGCGTTTTCAAAGCGTTTTACAGCTATCTTGTTCACTTATTTTTATAGAAGAAAAAAAAAAGGACGTTTTCATATGGGCTGTAAAACTCTTTCAAAAGGCTTTGAAAACGCTTTGAAAACGCTATGTATTGGCGTTAAGCAAAAGGCTGACTTTCAGCCTTTTCTACCGCAGCCTCTAGTGTGAAAGAGCCCGAAGTTGGCTGTTGGCGTTTCAATGATAGTCATTGGAAAACGCCAACTTCAGCGTTTTCAAAGCGTTTTCAAAGCGTTTTACAGCTGACTTGTTCACTTATTTTTATAGGAAAAAAAAAAAGGACGTTTTCATATGAGCTGTAAAACGCTTTGAAAACGCTTTGAAAACGCTATGTATTGGCGTTAAGCAAAAGGCTGACTTTCAGCCTTTTCTACCGCAGCCTCTAGTGTGAAAGAGCCCTTAGCGAAGGCACTCCTGGCAGCGTGTGGAGCACAGTGCAGGCTACTTTCACTTGCAGTGCAGATCAGAGCAGGCCTACTCGTTGCGAAAGAGTGGAGAGTAGAGTGATAAGTCCCACCCCGCAGAGGTATCAGAGCCACTTGCATTACAAAGTGGCTCATTATGATTTGCTGCATTTTGAAGAGAGCCTTCATGATTGGCTCAAGTGTGAGCAGAAAGTTTTGCAGGACACATGCTGCAGGTCCCCCCACTGAGGTATTGGACCCACTCTCAGGAAGCGAGTGGCTGCCTCTATTCAGTGACAGCTGGAATTTTTAAGGAGCCCTGGATACTGTACTAGTGATTTGTCCAGCCTGGCCATGCAGCCTTAAGGTATACTTAACCTTGCAGTCCACCAAATCCACTGGGAGGGCAGAGTTGGTCCTTTGCAGCAGAGAATGTACCAGGGCATGCTGGGTCATTTCTAGGTCAATTTCTGATATAGTAAACTTCTGATATAGAAGTTTTATTAAACCACTTCTCTTGGTCACTTGGGGCAGGGCCAGAACAAGGTCTACCACCAATAGAGGTTGAGCTGCCCAAGTGCGCCCCCCATCGCCCACATCTCCGTTATTGTTCCTCTTTACAGGATGGTGGTAGTGGAGATCATTTGAAGTCTTTTTGTTGCTATGAGTTTTAGGTAGCCAGGTATAGGTGTCCCCATTATAGGTAGACAGTTATAGGTGCCCCCTGTATAGGTAGCCAGGTACAGGTATAGGGGCCCCCAGTATCACTCCAGGTATAGGTTCCCCCAATATAGGAAGCCAGATATAAGTGCCCCCAGATTTCATTCATATACTTCATATTCTCTTACATCTTCAAAACATACTAATAAGTCAACTGGTTTCCCCCCAAACAATTCTATAGTGAAAATATTTATCTATGACTATGGTAGGATTAGATTGTGAGCCCCTCTGGGGACAGTCAGTGACATGACTATGTACTCTGTAAAGTGCTGCAGAAGATATCAGTACTATATAAATACTCAATAATAATATGGTAGGAGATTAGATTATGACTGTGGCAGAGATTAGAAAGTGAGCTCATCAGAGGGCAGTCAGTGACATGACTACGTACTTTGTAAAGTGGTGCGAGTGATGGATGCAACAAAACCCCTGGTGCTCTTCCCCCAAGTGTATACTGTAAATGGGCCCCCATGTGTGCATTTATACATTACCTGTCCTGTGACTTTGCCCATCCACCTTCAACTTCTTCCTATTCCATTTGTGGCTCACATGCCACCAGCATATAATGTGTGACGCATGTGTGATGTCACGCGTGCTAAATGCCAGCGGCTTGTGAAGCGCAAATGGAGGAGCGGATGACGGATGGGCACCGCACGGTGGGCAACACAGGACAGGTTATGTATAAATAAATACACACTAGGGGGCACATTTATACACTAGGGGGTTGCGGCGGATGCAGCAGAAGCTGGGGATTCGTCTGATTCCCAAGAGATGTCATGCTAAAGTCGATGGGGAATCGGTCTGAGGTGTATGGGCACCTGACAAAGCTCTCTCTAATCAGATTGGATTACAGAGAGATTTGTCTCTTGGTGAAATCTGCACATCATCGCTAGATGTATGGCTGGCGCTGCCATTACTCTAGCATGGCAGCATTAGGACACTGCAGTGTCATTTCTGTAAGTCCAGGTCCTTATCAGTACTAGGAGTGGAGGGGGGAGTACAGAAGCCTTTACAGCCTGTCTCCCTGACTTCCACAGCAGAGGGTTCAGGATGGAGGAAGGGGCGCAGGGCTGCTCTCTCTCTCACATACACACACACCACACATACCTTTCACCTTCCCCTTTAGAATTCCATTCTCCATCAGCCAGCCATGCATGACTGGACGGCTTCCTGGGGGAGCAGCTGGATGACATCACTGACAGAAGTCAGTGAAGAAGAGTTAAAAAAACAAACAAACTTGCAGACCAGCTGAGTGCCCTTACTGGTGTGCTAGGAACTGTCTACCAATCTTACTAATCTAAACTATGTATGACTCCTTATCAGGTGCAGTCTTTAGAACAACTGTGCAAAGAGCTTTTTATCTTCGCTCCCTTAGCTGTGTCTCTCAAGACAGTGGGAAAAAAACACTTTTTTTTCTGGACTGCCTGTGGATTGAAATGCCTTTGAAAGCGCCCCATCCTGACCTGATGACCAGCCGCTCAGGGGCCGGGGGGCCTATTCTGCCTATGTATCGTCCCGGCCATGCCTTGGAGTTTACTATAACGAGATTATACTGTACATGTTTGGACTGTGGGTGGTACACCTGATTAAGGGCTCCGCTCGAAACATGTAGTGTATGTCCACTAAGCTCCAAAACAGCCTGCTGCTGCATACAGCCTTCTGAGTTGCATGTCCTCTTTTTTGTTACTGCATTTTGGATCTACAGGGGCGGTGTACCAGCTGGATGCTAGCTGGGCACCCATGGACAGTTCGTCGTCCTTCCATCGACCCCGCATAGCAACACACCGCTTAATCAGATCCAGAGCTGACACGTGTATGTGCAGCCCACCGGCCCAGCTAGCATGCTGGTCACCGGCTGGCTGGATATTCACTGGTTATTTACCTAAGGTCTGAAGCTTTTTCAAGTTTGAAGGGAGAATTCACATTGGTCTGTTGCAATCCAATGGGAACTCCCATTTGCTTCTGCCAGGATTCCAGTCTATTTACTGGTGCTTTTCCACTGCAGTGGATCCAAGTGCTGGTGCTAGTAGGGGCGGTGGAATCAGATCCACAGAGGACAAGTGAGTTATTGAGGAAACGTTTATTGTGACCAGCCTAGTGAGAATTCCATTGATTCCATTAGCATCCACTTTTCTGGCAATCCGACACACTTAGAAGAGATATATAAAACAAGTCTCTGGCATTTAAGAAACACATCCACATAAAACAACAGTAGGTCAAAGGTCCATGTACAATGCACCTAAAAATCTAAAATGTCCGAAAACATTTAAAACTTTGGAGTTATCATCATGTAATATGAGGTCATATTCTGCTGCATATCCTGGCAAGATTAAATGTGAGTGGGCCTCCACCAACACCCTTTGTGAGCCACTCACCGCTGTATTAGACCAACCAATGGTCTATGTGCACATTGGGACCATTCCCGGGTCGTCCCCCACCTCTCGACCCTAATGCTTTGCTTACTCCAGATATATCTTCTTAAGCAACAGTATAACCTCAATAAAAAATACTCCACATAGCGTAATACTGCTAAAAACGATTTAATTATAAAAAGCAATTGCACTTACATATTCCGAAAGGTTATAAAAACATAGAGTAATTTTGGCACGGGCTCTCCCCCGCATTGATGGCCAGGCTGGCAGGCTTCAGTGTTAGACCCTATCGCTCCTCCACTGCGCACACGGTGGACGCTGGGACACCTTCTCGCCCGTCCTCGCCACTACAAGCCACTCCGTACCAGATCCGCTTCAGACTCTGATATAACCTTTCGGAATATGTAAGTGCAATTGCTTTTTATAATTAAATCGTTTTTAGCAGTATTACACTATGTGGAGTATTTTTTATTGAGGTAATACTGTTGCTTAAGAAGATATATCTGGACTAAGGAAAGCATTGTGATCGAGAGGTGAGGGACGACCCGGGAATGGTCCCAAGCAATGTGCATATAGACCATTGGTTGGTCTAATACAGCGGTGAGTGGCTCACAAAGGGTGTTGGTGGAGGCCCACTCACATTTAATCTTGCCAGGATATGCAGCAGAATATGACCTCATATTAGATGAAGATAACTCCAAAGTTTTAAATGTTTTACATTTTAGATTTTTAGGTGCATTGTACATGGACCTTTGACCTACTGTTGTTTTATGTGGATGTGTTTCTTAAAGGGATACTGTAGGGGGGTCGGGGGAAAATGAGCTGAACTTACCCGTGGCTTCTAATGGTCCCCCGCAGACATCCTGTGTTGGCGCAGCCATTTCCCAATGCTCCGGCCCCGCCTCCGGTTCACTTCTGGAATTTCTGACTTTAAAGTCAGAAAACCACTGCGCCTGCGTTGCCGTGTCCTCGCTCCCGCTGATGTCACCAGGAGTGTACTGCGCAGACACAGACCATACTGGGCCTGCACTGTGCGCTCTTGATGACATCAGCGGGATTGAGGACACGGCAACGCAGGCGCAGTGGTTTTCTGACTTGAAATTCCAGAAGTGAACCGAAGGCGGGGCCGGAGCATCGGTGAGCGGCTGCGCGGGCACTGGATGTCTGCGGGGGACCATTAGAAGCACCGGGTAAGTTCAGCTCATTTTCCCCCGACCCCCCCTACAGTATCCCTTTAAACGCCAGAGCGCTACCTCTTGTTTTATATGTGTTTAAATTGTAAGAGGAGGCGAACTGGTTTACTAATCTACAATTTGCTGTGAGCGCTGACCTCTTGTGACAAACACTTAGAAGAGAGCTGTTGTACGATGGGGATGTACATGATACAGAGGAGCTGCTGTAATGGATATTCAACATGGAAAGAGGAGGCTGCACATGGAAGAGGGAGCAAGAAGAAAATTGGTATCTCAATGTATGCAGTAAATGTCCCAATATCTTGCCATGGTTTTCAAATAGTCCAGTGAGCTCTCATGTCAAGAGGAACCAAGGAAGGCTGAGGAGCACTGGATGGATTTGTGCACACTGTTTTCACAAATGTACAATGTTTTTTGATGGATATTTTCAGATGTCAGGATGTGTTCTCCAATGTCAGCGCATCAAGTGCATTTCAATGGCACCATATTATTATTATTATTATTATTATTGATGTATAAAGTGCCAACATATTCCATGGCGCTGTACATTTAACAATTCTACCCTACATATTCCATTATGCATAAAGGGTGGCAAATAGACCCTACAGCAATAAAAAAAAGGCCTCTGCTTCATTCAGCTGCTAAAGCAGATCAGATTTTTAACTATTTGACATTCCTGAAACTCACGTCCAGGAAGCCATGTGCGCTCCTGCGCGTTCCCACGGCCGATCGCGCGCGTGCACGCGCGCTCCCGGCCCGTGGTTTGTTAGCCAGCAAATCAGTGAATCAGGCAACGGTGCCCGATCACTGATTCCTCTCCCCCGCAGGAAAAGCGACAGCTTCTCTCGGAAGCCTAGCTTTTTCTGCTTCCTATTTCCCCTACGTCGCTCTAAGCGTACGTGTTACGCTTAGAGTGACGTCACTGTAAACAAACTCATGGCTGCCATCTTGTGGCCAAAAAGTAAACTACAGCTAAATGTTAAATAAAAATACACATATTTACTAAAAAAAATACAATTTAAATCCCACCCTCCCAAAAATACCCACATAAAATGTTTAATTGAAAAAAAAAACAAAAAAAATTACAATTAAAAAAAAACCACAAATATTTACCTAAGGGTCTAAACTTTTTAAATATCTATGTAAAGATGAAACATTTCATTTTTTTTATTATGAGCTTGTAAATAGTGATGAATGCAAAACGGAAAAAATGCACGTTTATTTCCAAATAAAATATTGTCGCCATACATTGTGGTAGGGACATAATTTAAACGGTGTAATAACCGGGACAAATGGGCATATACAATACGTGAGTTTTAATTATGGAGGCATGTTTTATTTTAAAACTATAATTGCCGAAAAGTGAGAAATAATGATTTTTTTGCCGTTTTTTTCTTATTCTTCCTGTTAAAATGCATTTACAGTAAAGTGGCTCTTAGTTAAATGTACCCCCCAAAGGAAACCTAATTGGTGGCGGAAAAAACAAGATATAGATCAGTTCATTGTGATAAGTAGTAATAAAGTTATAGGCTAATGAATGGGAGGTGAACATTGCTCGGATGCATAAAGTGAAAAACGACTGAATGCGAACTGGTTAAAGTGGAGATCTGCCCCAAAGGAGTTGAGCTGGTGTTTCTCCAGTTCTGCATTTTCCATAGTGCTCCATTGAATTCATCAGCAATTTCCACTTTCCAAGTTGTGAACTCTGGCGGTCTCTATAACCTCTAGCCGACCGCGTCACGCCGACGGGCGTGGCCGCGGCAGCAGCCCCAGGACCGCCTATCGCTGATCGGCGTAAAGTCCTGGGGCTCTGTTTTGCAGGAGATCGCGCGCAGGGTGCGCGTGCATCTCCTGCTTGGTGGGCGGAGTGGAACTCCGCCTTCAGTCTCCGAGTGGCGGTTGCCGCTCGGGAGACTGTTAGATGGCGTAATCACTGTCTAATTACATGTACAGCGCTGCGATCAGCAGCAGCGCTGTACTGGGGACAGCCGTGTGACACGGCTGTCCCCTCCTGAGACACAGAGGTGATCGGCTGTCATAGGCTGACAGCTGATCACAGGGATTGGCTGGCGGGGGGAGGGCGGGCGTTTACAATGAAATAAAAAAAAAAAACTTTTTATATAAAAAAACATAAATAAACAAACACAGACAAACAAACAAACATTGGGGGGGGGGGGCGATCAAACCCCAACAACAGATAGCTCTGTTGGTGGAGAGAAAAGGGGGGGGGGGAGATCACTTGTGTGCTGTGTTGTGTGGCCCTGCAGCTTGGCCTTAAAGCTGCAGTGGCCAATTTAATGAAAAATTGCCTGGTCTTTAGGGCGGTTTAACACTGCGGTCCTCAAGAGGTTAAAGGTGGCCACAAACTATACAATGTTTTAAATATCTGTTCAATTTAAGAATTGAAATCAATTTTTCTGATTGTAACATTTCAAAAATATGACCAGTGTACCACACACCTATGTTCAGTTTTTCCCCAATTATCATAAAAATGATTGGAAACTCTGAAAAAATTGCTAGAGTGTGTATATTAATTAATTGACAATCTAACACACACCATACAATCTTAAGAAAATGTGAAAAAAATTTCCAGCATTCCAGATCGATAAAAATCCAAAAAAACAGGAAATCCGATCGGATTTTTTTCAGTCAAATAAAAAAAAAGCTTTTGATTCTTTTCGGGAGATACGATCATATTTATAGAATTGCCGTAAAATTGGATCATTTTATTGTATTGTATGTGGCCACCTTTAAGGTGATGATGCTGAGATTTATAGACATTATTATTATTATTATTATTAATAATAATTTATAGAGCGCCAACATATTCCGTGGCGCTGTACAAAGTAAGAAACAAACATGGGGTACATAATAATACAGACAATGGTGTACACCAATATACAAGATACATAATTAGTGACAAAATACAAAGAATAATACAAAATACAAAATAGAGAATTGGTAATGACAGTGTTAAAAGTAACATGATGAATAAAATGTATAATGATTTCCAAGACACAAAAAGGTGAGAGAGCCCTGCCCTTGTGAGCTTACACTCTAAAGAGAATAGGGGGGGGGGGGGACAGGAGGAGGGGTAGTATGCAACAAATATATAGAGGCAGTGTGTTTTAGGATTCCTAGTAGGAGTGCAATTTGGTCTTAGTACAAAGGGAAGTGGCCTAAGGTAGAGCATATGCTTGTCGGAACAAATATGTTTTTAGAGAGCGTTTAAAGGTAACAAAGGTTGGCGAGTGACGGATGTGTTGTGGGAGGGCATTCCAGAGGAGGGGTGAAGCGCGTGCGAAGTCTTGTAAACGTGAATGTGAGGAGGTAATTCTAGAGGAGGACAACAGAAGATCATGGTGATCAACACTCATGGCTGGTAATTACTACCAACAGTATTGGTAATCATGGTTTCCAACAGTCCTTTTTTCACTGAGGCTAGGTTCACAGTGCATCGTTGCGGAGCTGCGTTATAAAGTCTTATAATGCAGCTTACTGCACTGCAATGATCAGCCTATGGGGCGTTCACAGTGCGACTCTAGAAATGCATTGTAACGTGTAGCATTATGATAATACACTGCTGCAGTGCGTTACCTCTAAACGCACACGTTACCCGGTACAGGAAAGCATACTTTTCATTGCCTGTATGCTTTACTGTACCTACTGTATGCAACAGTAATGTAGCATTTATGTGCATTACCACCTTTTTTGTTGCGTTGTAATGCTGCGTTGCGACTTTAACATCGCATCACAACCCAACATTCTACTGTGAACCTAGTCTAAGACAGTCCCTCTTTGAGAACCAAATCCCTGTATCACTCTTTCTTCTTCATTTGCCCCTCTTTTTTATTGTGGCACATATAAAACATATCAGTCGTTTACAATCAGTAAAATAGACATCTGGCCAACATTTTACAATTTAAGAAAACATTAACATATACAGGGTATGAGTGGCAAACATTTTACTAGGTACTACGTCTGCAATTGCTAGGCATTGGAAAGAGCCAGTGAGTCCAAATATGTCAGAAATAACAAAAATTATACATTTAAACTTTACATATGAGATTGCAACGGGTCAGACTAAGAAGACTGCTAGGAATTGGGGGCTACAAAGGAAAGACCAGTTAGGTCTACAAGAGATTATTGACCTCGGAAAGAGGTCAGCTCAGCTTGGAAGGAGTTCCAGCTCAGGCATACATGAGGCAAGTGTAGATATAAATGGCAAATAATAGTCTTACATTTGTCCCTCTTTCAGCACTGATGTACAGATCTGTGTAAATATACTGTATGTATTTTTCTACTGAAAACTGTGTTTAATCGACTATTATCTTATTTCCTATTGTTTAAATTGATACTGTATAGTTCTTATTTTCTAATGTTAACATGGAGGAAAACTAATGATGACAGAAGGGACCAGTGTGGTTTGAATAATACAATTACATCTTTGGCTTCCAAATTGTTTGTGGTATGCGTGATGACGAGGGGTGTGGTAGGGGCGTGGTCAGAGGCGTGAAAGGGGCGTGTGTAGTGGTGATCACTAGAGATAGTCTGAACAGTTCGCCTGCAAGCTTTTTTAGGCGAACATCAGGTATTTGTGCTTGTTGCGAGCACAGGGCGATATTCGACCCGCCCCCATACACCATCATTGGGCTAAATTTTGACCCCATACATTACAGTCAGCAGGCACATGGCGGCCAATCAGCCTGCACTTCCTCAGGCCCCACCGCCTATAAAAACGCAGTTGCGCCGGCCATGTTCTAATCTGTCTTCAAATGGGATAGTGAGAGGAAGGGAGAGGCATTGCTGGAGATATGAAAAGCGTTAGCTAGGCCTGTTTATTTTGTTCCTCGCGCACTGACTTACTGTTAAAGCACCCCAAATAGCCCTTGTGAGGTCTACTTTATCCTTCTGCTGTTTTTTTTTTGTTTTGTTTTGTTTTGTGTGCGACACTCCACAGCCCACTGGCACCCACCCAGGGAAGCAGGAAATTTGGGCGCATGAGGCAGGAGGACAAAAAGGGCGCCGCCATTCACTCCCATAATAAATATCGTTTAATCGGCGCCCAACAGGAAAAAAGGGCGCCGGAGAAAAATAACGTTTTAAAAGCGGCGCCCCTCAGACTTTTAATGTTATATAACTGCTTCTCATGATTACACATTATTTAAGGATTTATAATTTTTTACACATTATTTTTAAACGAAAAGCAGTACAATATTTTTTAAAACATTATTTTTAAACGAAAAATTGTAAATTTTTTCTTTTTTGAAACATTATTTTTAAACGAAAAACCGCACAATATTTTTTAAAACGTTATTAATGCTTATCACAGGGGGTCTTAGGTTTAGGCACCACCAGGAGGGTCTTAGGTTTAGGCACCACCAGGGGGGTCTTAGGTTTAGGCATCACCAGGGGGGTCTTAGGTTTAGGCACCACCAGGGGGGGTCTTAGGTTTAGGCACCACCAGGGGGTCTTAGGTTTAGGCACCACCAGGGGGGTCTAGGGGTTAGGGATAGGTACAGGGAGGGTTCTGTGTGAGAGTAGGGTTAGGTATAGCTTTAGTAACATTCTTATTAATGTTTTATAAAACGTTATTATAAATTTCACTTTTCAAACAGGGAAGATTAACGTTTTTACAATTGCCGATTTCATACACATTATTTAATGATTTATAACTTTATAAAACATTATTTTTAAACGAAATATAGCACAATTTTTTTTTAAACGTTATTCATGCTTATCGTTTAAAACCGTGCGCCCTTTTTTCCCGGCGCCCTTTTTTAACGTACGCCCCACCCAGAGCTGTGCTGCCCAGTGTCCACTATAATTTTGTGTCACAGTAGACACTAATGGAGTGCTACTCTAGTACCTCTGTTATCACTGTATTGTGTTTGAAATATTGCATATATCTGTGTCTCATTCTACACAACTCACTGACACCCAGAGCTGTGTCCACTCTAATTGTGTGTCACATTAGACACTTTAAAAGAATCTCTTTATTCCACCAATGTAGGAATGTACCGTGATTTCTGATCTTTAGGGATTAAAACCCGACTCTGCTTTAACTCCGTAGGTTTTGGTGGGACGTTTGTTAGACCCTTTGAAACAAGTTTACCATCACTTTTGTGGCTAGAAACAGTCTTTGTAGTATTCAAAATTTGCCTGCCCATTGAAGTCTATGGCCAAAATTTGATGCTCGCGGCATCTCTAGTGATCACACTGAAATACCTTCTTCTCTTGTATAGCGGCTCTTTTAATGCCCAATTTAAACCAAACCTTTTTTCTTACGTTTGGATAGAGCAGGATTTTGTTACAACCTTCTTTGAGTAGTTATAGCTGTCTGTGTTCTTGCCAAAAAGATCCCCCATGTTTCCTGTTGACAGGTTTCATCCACCGCAATTCCACTACATAAACAGTTCTCAGTTTCAGTGACTTCCCCCAACAGGTCAACAGACAGCAATAAAAATCTGAGGGAGGTTCCAACTCTTCTCCACTCCATACAGAGCTGAATAATACTTTTCACAGTTTACAGAGGAAAAAGGAGATGACTATGTCTGTTAAATCTCTTTATTATTAATAATAAAAATAATAGGAATAAGAAACATGTTGTACCGTAGTTGGACAGTAGGAAGATCAGAGCCGAAAAAATTGAGTCGTAAACCTGAAAAAAAGAGAGTGAAAGAAACACAGTCACATTGTTCTGGGTACGTGTGTGAGGCCAATTCAAAAGGCACCGTAGAAACTTAGAGGCTGCTCGATCTGAAACTCTAGCAAATGGTCCTACAATATTTGTTAATTATTCACCAAGAACAAGTATGCAGACCACGTGTAGTGCCTCTTGTCGCCAGCATACTTGTTCCAGCTGAGGGACTGACAGATTAGAACCAGGGATTGTCAGCCAGCTTCTACCTAGACTCTAAAGCTCCGTACACACATCCAATTTTAATCTGCAGATAACTGATCAATTTTACTACTGCCATGTAGTATGAGGGCCAACAGATTTTGAATACTATGAACAGACTGTATAGGTATAGTCTCATACTACATGGAAGTAGTAAAATTGGCCAGTCATCTGCAGATAAAAATTGGATGTGTGTACAGACCTTAAAAAGAACCTGAGAAAGGGGGATTTTAAAAAATGATATGCTGATCGGTCCCTCCTCGACCCCCTACCCTGACTGTATCCTCGACTATCCATCACGTAGAGTCCATCGGTCTGGGGCTTACTGTGCATACTCAGCCGTGCATGCACCCCCATCGCGCTCCGGTCTGCTCATGCTCCAACTGGCTCTGACTGAGGGACAAAGTATTCAGACAGGTCAGGAGGATGGGACCGATCAGCCTGAAGGGGACTCATTTTTTATATCCCCCTTCCCATTTCCACTAAGTACTTCTAGCGAGGCACTGCATGTTCTGTGCGGTAACAATGGAATCCATTGCATTGCATTGCATGCAATTTAACACACACACTAATTTTGCATCTATAAAATTAGTTTTAAAGAGTATATTTAGGGATCAAGCAACGAGTATTAATTAACAAGACCCTGTTTTCTTTTTCCCCTGTAGTGATCCTTTAACTTATGTTATACTGTTTGGGCACTTTCTATTAACTACTCCCTTCATTTCTGCAAGTCTGGCCACATTTTTAGTGATTATTTGAGGGGGGTGGGGGTGAGGAGAGCTTAACCACAAGCAAGTAACTTCTGATCCGCCCAAAACAGGTACTGGGCATAATATTCCCAGCAAGCCACTTTGTGAACATCTATAGATCTCTCAACTCAGTTATATGTAACAACATGGCACCACAGGGGCGTAACTAGGGCAGAGCAGTCTCTGCAACTGCACGGGGCCCAGAGGTGCATGGGCGCTCCAACCACTAATATTTCCTTTCTCTTATATTCCAGATCGCTAGGGAAGGATTGCGAACATTAAGGGGGCCCCATCTAAATTTTTCTGGGCGCCCCATATTTGTAGTTACGCCCCTGTTGTACTACATCAATTCCCCTTCCTGTCTCGTCTGTCCTCATTAACGGGTTTTCACTACACTTTTTGGGCATAATTGAGAAGTCCTGTGCTCTTAAGTTGCATCTTCTGACATCTCTGGACACTGGAACTATCAGCGCATTTCACACATCTCCTGAGCAAAACTATTCTCCCTTCATGTCCTAGGAACCTCCTCTCTAATGAAACCTACCCCACTACAGCCCCAAAATGTATAAGGATCCCCCATCTAACTCCAAAATACTCAGTAAAGGAGTCTAGTGCTGAAATTCCTGGCATCGAGATCATCTGAAACCTGCACAGAAACCACCCACTACTGAAACAAAAAGAGCCCGGATTACACAAATGGTTTGTAATTTGGTGCTTGCTTTTCCAGCACTGAAGTCATTTCAACAAGGCTAAGTTGGCCGTACCATTCAGATGAATAACGTGTCAGTGCCCAGAGAGGAAACTACCTGGGAACATCTCTGCACTGGATTCCACCGCTTTGCAACACTTACCTGTTACATCAGCAGCGTCACTGCACTTCACGCGGTCCCCGGTAGGGGGATAGGCCAGTTTTCTGCACACCAAATGCAGTGATAAAGATGTTGATGAGAACGGTGACAAATACAAGGGCAGTGGCCGTGTTATTCATGATATCCAAACTGGGCTGCTTGGATACGTCATTCAGGTTCTTCCGAGCTGAAAGAAATAAGATGAGATGTTGCATGCAGAGTTGGCGTTTTGAATCCACCAGACGATTTGTGGATCTATGAATAAATAATAGACTTAGGACACATACACGCAACCAATTTTGATTGACCAATCACTGGTCAATTTTACCACCTCTATGTAGTATGAGAGCCAACAGATTTTGAATGTTCTGGGCAGATTGTGTAGGAAAGCTCTCATACTCCATGGAAGAGGCAAACTTGGCCAATCATTAGCCAATCAAAATTGGATGTATGTACCAGGCTTTAGTTGGGAGCAGGGTCTGCAGCATCTGGTCACCTGATTCTGTGCTGTACAATATTCTTATCTATAACCCATGAAGTGTGCAACTCACAAACAGAGGACACTGATTTGACTAGAGAACACTTGTGCATCAGAACCAAGAAGGTACATAATGTGATGAAGTCACCTGCTCTGCAAGCCTGCGAGGGATCTAGCAGTCCAGAAAGTCAGTGTGAAAGAATGATTTCCTGTAAGGATTCAGATGGCATCCCCGGCACTCCTGCAGACGTCTAGGAACCAGCGCACGCAGTCTGGTAAGTCCAGTGGGCAGGCTCTGCAAATACAAATGCGCTCAGGGGAGGACTGGCCCAGGGGGACGGGGGGCAATTGTCCCCCGGGCCGCCCAAATCTTAAGTAATTAGGGCCAGCCGCAGACACACCACAGGTGACAGGTTCGCAGTGGGGATCGCAACCTCGCACGATATTTCCCGGCAAGTTGAAGTATCCAATCAGAGAAGGGGCTGAGGCGGCCGGCCGTGGTGTGCCCTTGTGCGTGGCTGCGCCTGTGGTGTATGTGAGCGGCACAAGGACACAAATAGCTTAGGTCCTCTCTGGCCCGGTGGGTTGACCCTGCTTGACTCCGCCCCCCGCCTGGAGCCATTGCCGCCCGCAACGTGCTGCTGTGCCTGCGATGTCATCGGAGTGAGCTGTCTCACTCTTCAGCTTTCTGTGCTGGGGGGGCTGGGGGCCTGGAGCTGCAGCTACGTGTTTCTGGCCTGGCTGGAGGAGTCGGACACAGTCCTCCCCTGTGCTGCTGTGCCTGAGGTGTCGTCGGAGTGAGCTGTATCACTCTTCAGCTTTCTGTGCTGGGGGGGCTGGGGGCCTGGAGCTGCGGCTACGAGTGGCTGGCTGTCCTGGCTGGAGGAGTCGGACACTCGGGGGGGCTGGGAGTCGGAGATGCCACCTATAGCTGCTTGCTGCTGTGGAGGAGGAGGAGGTGTAGGACTGAGGAGACAGGAGGATAGAGGAGGTCGGGTCCAGGTCGCTAGAGGAGAAGGTGGTTTTTATACATTTTGTTTCTGTACTTCTCCCTTCTTGTCACTGAGTTACTCACACTTTGCTGCCTGCCTGCTACTGCTGTCAAATTCAATTCGCTGCCCAGGCCAGTGCCCTCTGAGTTTTTTTGTGTGTGATAATCATCCCCATTCTGACCCTGGCCTGAGGGGGAACGTTTTTTCTTCTTGTGGTGTGATTGGCGGCAGGGGAGGGGGGAGGCAGGCAGTTAGGCACTGTCAAACAAGTAGTTGGAGGGGGGGGGGGTAGGTGTCAGACAAGTAGTTTGTATGGTGGGTGGGCAGGAGTGGGGTTAGGCATCACCAGGTAGGTAGGTTTGTGTGTGTGTGTGTGTGTGTGGGGGGGGGGGGGTTGTTTAAAGCAGTAGGATCAGCCACACTATGCCAGGGAAAAAAAACCACATATATAAGTAGTTAAATACTTGATCTACTTACATAACACATGTATTATACTGCCCACGTTTTGATTTCAGTGAATGTTATATAGTAAATTACGAGAATTCTGTTCCTGGTGGGGGCCATGTCTTTTGCCCACAGTTAAGGTTAACTCGTGATGTCATTTCTGCCCTTTACTTTTTTTCTTGTCTCCTCCAATCGCTGAGTCGCCTCAGCCTTGCTTGTAAACACAATTGAGTAGGGATTAGGTTTCAGATAAGCAGCTGGCAGGGAAACAAAGGAAAGAGGAGGAATACATGCTAGATAAAAAGAACCCCCAGCATGCAATTCTTTGGCACCGACTACTAAAGGGCCAGTGCTCCTTAAGTATGTGATAACTCCAAATCATAACAGCAGAAAAAGTTTTGAAAGTTTTGAATGCAGGATTAGCATCTTTATCACTTAATACACTCAGACCAGTTGCTGTTGAAATTTGATTTTTATAGTGACGATACCGCTTTAAAGGAGTTATCAGGCATTTTTAATGAAATAAGTGCTACGTACCCGGGGCTTCCTCCAGCCTCACGCTCCCAGCATGTCCCTCGCCGCAGCTCTGCAGTCAGCCATTCGCTGCCGTTGCCTCCCAGTCCCCGGCGATGGCACCAGTCCGACCTGGATGTCGACCTGTATTGCGCCTGTGCGAGCAGCACTATCAATCACCGCCACGTGGCGTCTACACAGTACGCTCTGGTCCATGTGGCAGTGATTGACAGCGCCGCTCGCACAGGCGCAGTCGGCCTGACGTCATCGCCGGGGGCTGGGAGGCAGCGAATAGCTGACTGCAGAGCTGCGGCAAGGGACATGCTGGGAGCTTGGGGCTGGACGAGCCCGGGGTAAGTAGCACTTATTTTCATAAAAGAAAAAAAGCCTGATAACTCCTTTAAGGTTAGGCATCAGACACAGACAGGTAGATTGTGCGGAAAAATGGGGTTAGGCATCAGGTACATAGTGTGTGTGTGTGTGTGTGTGTGTGTGTGTCTGTGTGTGTGTGTGTGTGTGTGTATAGTGTGTGTGTGTGTGTGTGTGTGTGTGTGTGTGTGTGTGTGTGTGTGTGTGTGTGTGTGTGTGTGTGTGTGTGTGTGTGTGTGTGTGTGTGTGTGTGTGTGTGTGTGTGTGTGTGTGTGTGTGTGTGTGTATAGTGTGTGTGTGTGTGTGTGTGTGTGTCTGTGGCTGGGGCTGTTAGTCATCACAATTTGAAGATTTGCACACAAGAAAGATATGGCTTTGGGCTGGGGATGACGTAAAACGGGCCTCTAGTTTGTGTTGTCCCCCCAGGCCAAAAGGTCCCAGTCCTCCCCTGCGCTAGTCTTCAAAAGTACTTGGAGATGTGAGTACTTCCTAAGATTGCCCGAGGAGGGCCGATGACGTATTTGACCAAGCTGGTCAAATAACTTCACCAGGGCCCGGCACTGGAACAACGGGACAAAGTGAGGACTAGGAAGGCTCTATGGGATCTAGAGCCTTCCCTCTCCATAGGTAAGTATCTAGCTATTTTTTCCCAGTTCAGGTTTACTTTAAATTATTGGTTTAAAACTAGATTAATATAAAATCGTGTATGTGGTCAGCAAAGCCTGCTGTTTTGTTTTTTTAAAGAAAACCTACCAATACACGTATGTGCACTTTCTTGATGCTTGCTTTTCTAGACATACCGGTAGACATTTCTATTTCTGTGGTTAGGATGGTCTTCCTGCAATGCTTCTTACCAATGATAATCAGCAGAACCCCGATGATGAGCTGCAGCGCCAGAGATAGGCTGATGAGCGTGATGAGGGTAACATAATACGTAAAGCTGGGTCCCTGCTCCAGAACTGCCTTCAGCTGGGTTGCATTCGCCATAAACAATGCCACGTCCAGCATGCTCTCTGCCAGGCTCTTCTTGGTGGCATAATGATTAATATTGATAGCTGATCTTCTTGGCCGCCCTCCAGGACTACCATCGACCTACAAGACATGCGGCTGTGTCATTAAAGTGGAAGTCCAGGCAAAATGCTTTATTTCAGTTTAGAGTAAAAAGGGGAAAAGGTTAGAACTCTGCAAAGCTGTTTATTAGCATAAGCAACCCAGGCAGTTGTTTAGGAAACCACTTGGTGCAAGGAGCACTGATAAACCACGCCAAGCACTTTCACTATGGAATTATTATACTCAACTTGTGGATGAATGATGGAAGGGATGAGCTAAAAACATGTTGGTAAGTATTGGACAAAAGGTGCGCTGGGTGTGCTAAAAACTGCCAACCAGTTCACCCAGTCGTTTGATGATACTTAAATGCAGGAGATGTAGTTAATGTGCTAATTAAGCTCATAAATTGTTTTAGATATAGTTTTAGGGCAATATTTAATAAATAAAAATTGTGTTCAGGAATGTCAGAAATGTGATTCTAAACTGATTCTAAACTTTTCTACACCTGTGTATTACCAGTCTTATGACACGTACAGTGCATTCGGAAAGTATTCACAGTGCATCACTTTCTCCACGTTTTGTTATGTTACAGCCTTATTCCAAAATGCATTAACCTCCTTGGCGGTAACCCCGTACTACACACGGGGTAGCCGCCCCGGAGGATCACATGGCCCCAGGACTTTTTTTTTTTAATGGTGCAATACGTTTTAGCTAGTGGTTCGCTAGCTAAGCGTATGTACAAAGTTGCTTCGGTCCCCCGCGATCGCCCGGAATAGCTCCCGTTATACGTACCCCCCAGTGTTCCTACGCCGGCGCAGCTGCCCAGTCGGCTCCAGGGTTTGCGATGACGGTGATCGGGATTGCGGATGACGTCATGACGTCGATTACGTCATATCCGATCGTCGCCATAGCAACGCTGGAAGGCGATCGGGAAACTGTGCTTTTCATGGGATCGTGGCGAGGTACGTATAGCCGGCGGCGATCGGCGGGCATGGGGGGGACCGGAGCAACTTTGTACATACGCTTAGCTAGCGAAATGCTAGCTAAAGCATTTGAAAACATTTTTTGACAAAAAACCTCCCGGTGGACGCAGCCTGAAAAACTGCGTACCACCAAGGTGGTTAAACCCATTTTTTTCTCAGAATTCTACACACAAAATCCTATAGTGACAACATTAAAAAGTATACTACTCATAGCCTTTGCCTTGATGCTCAAAATAGAGCTCAGGTGCATCCTGTTTACCCTGTGGTGGGGTGTGGGTGTCGGGGCACCCTCTAGAAAAAGGCACAGGAGACAAAATGGGAGCCCAATGGTGCAGTACATCAAGGTAAAATGGTAAGTGTAAAAGTAAAAAAACTACTCACAAAGGTGGGTTGCAGACAGAGCCAGGACAAGGTCCTCCAGCACCCAAGGCTGAGACATCAATGTGCGCCCCTCCATCCCTCCACCCCAGCCATCACACACTGATTGCTATTAGACTAAGAGGCACCCCACGGCCCCCAATACCTTAATCTCTAGTTATCTGCCTTGTAGTCACTTCCATGTATCTCCTTTTCTTATTTCTTTCTGCTTTAAACGCAATTAGGAATGACAGCTGAATGAATTGTGCGCCCCCTCCTACACTGCGCCCTGAGGCTGGAGCCTCTCCAGCCTATGCCTCGGCCCGGCCCTGGTTGCAGAGGGGCAACCGACCACAGGAAGCAGGTGGAGACAATGAACCCGACTCCACTCTGGGAGGTTGCCGGGGAACTAGATGCGGTCGCTCTCTTTGGGAAAAGAAAGGAAACAGATCTCCACTGTGGTGAGACCACAAGTACTCTGTTTCCACCCCTCAAATAGGTGGCATATGGGGGTATGGAATGCACTTATTAGGTAAAAGAGGCTCCCTAGTGTATAATAAAAGCATTTAATAACAGTTTAAAATCGACAAAAGATTGAGGTAGCTTACCTCAGAGACGAAAAATCTTTGTATAAACAAAATATTTTATTAGTGGTAGTACAGGAATCGCATTTCACGGGTCTAAGCCCGCTTCCTCAGGCCAATATCAGTGCCAAACTAAGCAAAAGGTTTAGCATAGGGAGCCTCTCTGTTTACCCTGTTCATCCTTGAGATGTTTCTGCAGCTTAATTGGAGTCCGCCTGTGGTAAGGCAGCCTAAAATGCAAAGCGGGTGTAAGAGGTGCTTGATTTACCTATTCCAGATGCTGGTTCGGCTCTCCTCTTCCTCCCCTGAATTGGCATTGCCGACATCGTCTTCTGGGTCCCGATCACATAATATGACATGTGATTGAGACCCAGAGGATTACTGCAGGACCACTTGGTGGGGGAAAAGGACAGCCTATGCAGGGTCTGGAACAAGTGAATATGAAAGCACTCTCGAACTCTGCATAGGCTGCATTAGGTAGCCTAGGTTTAGTCTGCTGAGACAGCCCTGCCCAAAGTTACCTGACATGAGATAACTCAAATGGGGCTGTTAAAAGATTAATGTACTGTATACTCAGGGATGGCCCTGCCTAGGAAAACTCACCATCAATTTGATCAGCAGAGACAGTTTCATTGTCTCTACTTGATGACACAGTCTTTGAAATATACCAGAGCTAAAATGTATTTGTGTGTATTCCTGCACACCGTTTTTTCTCTGTGAGGGAAAGCGGAGTCACTGACAGTGGCAGTTCCACATGCTACCATGTGAGGTCAGTATTGTCAAGCCTTCAAGCAACCTGCAGAAATGACCTTTTCTGTCCTAACCTATATTATGCTACATACTGTGTATTGTTTGCCTTATGAGAACAAAAGGTATGTGCAATTATTCAGATATATTCAGATCATGATGCAGCATGGCTCAGTAGGTGAAAATGAAAATAATTATTGTACTTTTCTGTAAAGGCAGTAACACATTCAGAGTGACAGGTACCGGTATGTAGCATGTCTACTGCCTATTAATGTTACTAAGCCACACTAATTAAACTAGCAGAAGCAGATTATTTACTTTAAGCTTCAAGAACAAAAGGCCCTTTAGCAGCCAATTTATTTAGAGGCTTTCAAGTGCTTCAGGTCAATTTTTTTTTCTTATTTCTTTATTTGTTACATATTCTTGCTTCTAATTAGTACTGCTGTAATGTGTATTTATAGCCACTTGTGACTAGGCGGCAGTGTGAGACAATAACAGGGGACTTTAGCGTTTGGTTTCTATATTTTGTACTAGAGAGAGAGATCAAAGCATTCCAAGAATTTACAGCACAACAAGTTTTTCCAACTGAGGTCAAAAGCAGAGCACTTATGTCAAACCAGATGACTCTACTGAAGCTGCTAATTGGTTAAACACAAATAGATGCCTGGACAAATCAGTTAATCAGAGTTTAAACAACAGGAGGTGGGAAAAAGTCACTTGATCTCCATGACACACAGTATTTTTCAACAACAGAAATAGGATTTTCAGCAATCTCACAAAGCATGTTATTACTGTAAGAAAAGGTAAACACTATTCAAATGTGAATTAATTGTAGACTCCCCACATAATGAAAAAAGATTAAAGAGAACCCGAGGTAGGATTTTATTATGCTAGTGGGGCACAGAGGCTGGTTGTGCACAGTAACACCAGCCTCTGTTGCCCCATGGTGTGCCTCAAAGACCCCCCTGCTCGCCGCTATACCCCCCGCAGTACGTTAAAGGGGAACTTTGAGATGGTTTTAAAAAATCCTAATCGTTCTATCAGTTCTTGCAATTCATCTTTGAATACATTTTCCCCTGGCTTATAAGAAGCTGAAAATATAATTTCTATCGCTGAAAACAATGAATATCATGAAGTGAATTTAACCACTTCCCGACCGCCCCCAGCCGATGGGCGGCGGCAAAGTCCGGGCCCAAACGACCGCAATACGCCCATCGGCGGGGGGCGGCTGCAGGTGTTGCTATGCGGTGATCGCGTCATTCGTGACGCGATTAGCCGCCGGGGACTGGCTCCGCCCCCCGTTCGCTGTAACCCGCCGGCGGGTTACTAGCACCCGGATCGCCGCATGAACTTGGTATAATAGGCTTTGTAATGTATACAAAGCCTATTATACTGGCTGCCTCCTGCCCTGGTGGTCCCAGTGTCCGAGGAACCACCAGGGCAGGCTGCAGCCACCCTAGTCTGCACCCAAGCACACTGATTTCCCCCCCCCCCTGCCCCCTGATCGCCCACAGCACCCCTAAGACCCCCCCTGCCCACCCCTCAGACCACTGTTTGCACCCAGTCACCCCCCTAATCACCCATCAATCACTCCCTGTCACTATCTGTCAACGCTATTTTTTTTTTAGTCCCTAATCTGCCCCCTACTCCCTCCTGATCACCCCCCCACCCCTCAGATTCTCCCCAGACCCCCCCCCCGACCCCCCCCCCCCTCCCCCCCGTGTACTGTATGCATCTATCCCCCCTGATCACCTGTCAATCACCTGTCAATCACCCGTCAATCACCCCCTGTCACTGCCACCCATCAATCAGCCCCTAACCTGCCCCTTGCGGGCAATCTGATCACCCACCCACACCAATAGATTGCCCGCAGATCCGACATCAGATCACCTCCCAAGTGCAGTGTTTACATCTCTTCTCTCCTCTAAACACCCACTAATTACCCATCAATCACCCATCAATCACCCCCTATCACCACCTGTCACTGTTACCTATCAGATTAGACCCTAATCTGCCCCTTGCGGGCACCCAATCACCCGCCCACACGCTCAGATTGCCCTCAGACCTCCCCTTATCAATTCGCCAGTGCAATATTTACATCTGTTATTCCCTGTAATAACCCACTGATCACCTGTCAATCACCTATCAATCACCCATCAATCACCCCCTGTCACTGCCACCCATCAATCACCCCCTGTCACTGCCACCCATCAATCAGCCCCTAACCTGCCCCTTGCGGGCAATCTGATCACCCACCCACACCAATAGATCGCCCGCAGATCCGACATCAGATCACCTCCCAAGTGCAGTGTTTACATCTCTTCTCTCCTCTAAACACCCACTAATTACCCATCAATCACCCCCTATCACCACCTGTCACTGTTACCCATCAGATTAGACCCTAATCTGCCCCTTGCGGGCACCCAATCACCCGCCCACACCTCAGAACGCCCTCAGACCCCAGCCCTGATCACCTCGCTAGTGCATTGCTTGCATCTATTTCCCCCCTCTAATCACACCTTGAGACACCCATCAATCACCTCCTGTCACCCCCTAGCACACCTACCCATCAGATCAGGCCCTAATTTGCCCCGTGTGGGCTCCTGATCACTCGGCCAAACCCTCAGATCCCCCTCAGACCCCCTTCCGATCACCTCCCCAGTGCATTGATTGCATCTATTTTCCCCTCTAACCGCCCCCTGAGACACCCATCAATCACCTCCTGTCACCCCCCTAGCACTCCTATCCATCAGATCAGGCCCAATACATCCTGTCATCTAAGAGGCTACCCTGCTTATGACCGGTTCCACAAAATTTGCCCCCTCATAGACCACCTGTCATCAAAATTTGCAGATGCTTTTACCCCTGAACAGTCATTTTGAGAAATTTGGTTTCCAGACTACTCACAGTTTTGGGCCCGTAAAATGCCAGGGCAGTATAGGAACCCCACAAGTGACCCCATTTTAGAAAGAAGACACCCCAAGGTATTCTGTTAGGTGTATGATGAGTTCATAGAAGATTTTATTTTTTGTCAAAAGTTAGCGGAAATTGGATTTTTATTGTTTTTTTCACAAAGTGTCATTTTTCACTAACTTGTGACAAAAAATAAAATCTTCTATGAACTCACCATACCCCTAACGGAATACCTTGGGGTGTCTTCTTTCTAAAATGGGGTCACTTGTGGGGTTCCTATACTGCCCTGGCATTTTAGGGGCCCTAAACCGTGAGGAGTAGTCTAGAAAACAAATGCCTCAAAATGACCTGTGAATAGGACGTTGGGCCCCTTAGCGCACCTAGGCTGCAAAAAAGTGTCACACATGTGGTATCGCCATACTCAGGAGAAGTAGTATAATGTATTTTGTGGTGTATTTTTACACATACCCATGCTGGGTGGGAGAAATCTCTCTGTAAATGGACAATTGTGTGTAAAAAAATTCAAAAATGTGTCATTTACAGAGATATTTCTCCCACCCAGCATGGGTATGTGTAAAAATACACCCAAAACACAATATACTACTTCTTCTGAGTACGGCGATACCACATGTGTGACACTTTTTTGCAACCTAGGTGCGCTAAGGGGCCCAAAGTCCAATGAGTACCTTTAGGATTTCACAGGTCATTTTGCGACATTTGGTTTCAAGACTACTCCTCACGGTTTAGGGCCCCTAAAATGCCAGGGCAGTATAGGAACCCCACAAATGACCTCATTTTAGAAAGAAGACACCCCAAGGTATTCCGTTAGGAGTATGGTGAGTTCATAGAAGATGAACTCCTAACTGCACTAACTGCGCTAAGGGGCCCAAAGTCCAATGAGCATCTTTAGGCTTTACAGGGGTGCTTACAATTAGGCACCCCCCAAAATACCAGGACAGTGAACACACCCCACAAATGACCCCATTTTGGAAAGTAGACACTTCAAGGTATTCAGAGAGGAGCATAGTGAGTCCGTGGCAGATTTCATTTTTTTTTGTCGCAAGTTAGAAGAAATGGAAACTTTTTTTTTGTCAGAAAGTGTCATTTTCCACTAACTTGTGACAAAAAATAAAATCTTCTATGAACTCACCATGCCTCTCACTGAATACTTTGGGATGTCTTCTATCCAAAATGGGGTCATTTGGGGGGTATTTGTACTATCCTGGAATTTTAGCCCCTCATGAAACCTGACAGGTGCGCAGAAAAGTCAGAGATGCTTGAAAATGGGAAAATTCACTTTTGGCACCATAGTTTGTAAACGCTATAACTTTTACCCAATCCAATACATATACACTGAATGTTTTTTTTTTAATCAAAGACATGTAGCAGAATAACTTTCGCGCTCAAACGTATAGGAAATTTTACTTTATTTGAAAAATGTCAGCACAGCAAGTTAAAAAAGTCATTTTTTTGACAAAATTCAGCCTCTGTTTGGTTCAAGGTGCGTTTGTAGTTCCTGGGGGGGCTCAGCGCATCTCTGAGCTGAGGCCATTCAGAGGCGGCCTGGTGATGCGCTGATCCCACTTTTTCTGCGCAATTCTTAATTTTACTGGTAGCGCGCCCAGGCTATGCATATGCATAGGTAGGTTTTAGTTAGTGTTAGGTCCCCTCCCATGGAGGAAAGACTTCTTCGACAGTGGGAGGGACGAGTACCTAACAAATTGCATTGCAAGCTGTTAGTGGAAACTAACATCCTCCAAGTGGTAGACAGGTTGTATGTGTGCTCATTGTGTATTTGTATCCCATGAGTGGGGTCTGCACTTTTTTGCAGGTAAGCATTCATCTGTTTTTAAGTAGCGCTGTTCATTTCTTTGCTATGTTTGATTTAATTCTGGTCAGCTGCTCCCACTTGTTAGTTTTTCTTTGGTGTATATGCAGAGCCTCTGTTTGGTTCAAGGTGCGTTTGTAGTTCCTGGGGGGGGCTCAGCGCATCTCTGAGCTGAGGCCATTCAGAGGCGGCCTGGTGATGCGCTGATCCCACTTTTTCTGCGCAATTCTTAATTTTACTGGTAGCGCGCCCAGGCTATGCATATGCATAGGAAGGTTTTAGTTAGTGTTAGGTCCCCTCCCATGGAGGAAAGACTTCTTCGACAGTGGGAGGGACGAGTACCTAACAAATTGCATTGCAAGCTGTTAGTGGAAACTAACATCCTCCAAGTGGTAGACAGGTTGTATGTGTGCTCATTGTGTATTTGTATCCCATGAGTGGGGTCTGCACTTTTTTGCAGGTAAGCATTCATCTGTTTTTAAGTAGCGCTGTTCATTTCTTTGCTATGTTTGATTTAATTCTGGTCAGCTGCTCCCACTTGTTAGTTTTTCTTTGGTGTATATGCAGAGCCTCTGTTTGGTTCAAGGTGCGTTTGTAGTTCCTGGGGGGGGCTCAGCGCATCTCTGAGCTGAGGCCATTCAGAGGCGGCCTGGTGATGCGCTGATCCCACTTTTTCTGCGCAATTCTTAATTTTACTGGTAGCGCGCCCAGGCTATGCATATGCATAGGAAGGTTTTAGTTAGTGTTAGGTCCCCTCCCATGGAGGAAAGACTTCTTCGACAGTGGGAGGGACGAGTACCTAACAAATTGCATTGCAAGCTGTTAGTGGAAACTAACATCCTCCAAGTGGTAGACAGGTTGTATGTGTGCTCATTGTGTATTTGTATCCCATGAGTGGGGTCTGCATTTTTTTGCAGGTAAGCATTCATCTGTTTTTAAGTAGTGCTGTTCATTTCTTTGCTATGTTTAATTTAATTCTGGTCAGCTGCTCCCACTTGTTAGTTTTTTCTTTGGTGTATATGCAGAGCCTCTGTTTGGTTCAAGGTGCGTTTGTAGTTCCTGGGGGGGGCTCAGCGCATCTCTGAGCTGAGGCCATTCAGAGGCGGCCTGGTGATGCGCTGATCCCACTTTTTCTGCGCAATTCTTAATTTTACTGGTAGCGCGCCCAGGCTATGCATATGCATAGGTAGGTTTTAGTTAGTGTTAGGTCCCCTCCCATGGAGGAAAGACTTCTTCGACAGTGGGAGGGACGAGTACCTAACAAATTGCATTGCAAGCTGTTAGTGGAAACTAACATCCTCCAAGTGGTAGACAGGTTGTATGTGTGCTCATTGTGTATTTGTATCCCATGAGTGGGGTCTGCATTTTTTTGCAGGTAAGCATTCATCTGTTTTTAAGTAGCGCTGTTCATTTCTTTTAGGGATGGGACGAATCCACAATTTCTTCGAATCCGAATCCGGATCCGAATCTAAAAAGGTTCTCGAATATCTCGAACCTTTCGAATCCCGAATCTAACGAATCCTGCACATACGAATTGTGCGATCCGTGGTATAGTTGCCCGCAGTATAGGTAGCGAGGTAAAGGTGCCTTCAGTATAGCTAGCTAGGTATGGGTGCCTTCAATATTGGTAGCTTTCAGTATAGGTAGCAAGGTATATGGGCCTTCAGTATAGGTAGAAAGGTATATGGGCCTTCAGTATAGGTAGCAGGGTATATAGGCCTTCAGTATAGGTAGCAGGGTATATGTGCCTTCAGTATAGGTAGCAGGGTATATGTGCCTTCAGTATAGGTAGCAGGGTATATGGGCCTTCAGTATAGGTAGCAGGGTATATGGGCCTTCAGTATAGGTAGCAGGGTATAGGGGCCTTCAGTATAGATAGCAGGGTATATGTGCCTTCAGTATAGGTAGCAGGGTATATAGGCCTTCAGTATAGGTAGCAAGGTATATGTGCCTTCAGTATAGGTAGCAGGGTATATGGGCCTTCAGTATAGGTAGCAGGGTATATGGGCCTTCAGTATAGGTAGCAGGGTATATGGGCCTTCAGTATAGGTAGCAGGGTATATGGGCCTTCCGTATAGGTAGCAGGGTATATGGGCCTTCAGTATAGGTAGCAGGGTATATGAGCCTTCAGTATAGATAGCAGGGTATATGTGCCTTCAGGATAGGTAGCAGGGTATATGTGCCTTCAGTATAGGTAGCAGAGTATATGTGCCTTCAGTATAGGTAGCAGGGTATATGGGCCTTCAGTATAGGTAGCAGGGTATATGTGCCTTCAGTATAGGTAGCAGGGTATATGTGCCTTCAGTATAGGTAGCAGGGTATATGGGCCTTCAGTATAGGTAGCAGGGTATATGGGCCTTCAGTATAGGTAGCAGGGTATATGGGCCTTCAGTATAGGTAGCAGGGTATATGGGCCTTCAGTATAGGTAGCAGGGTATAGGGGCCTTCAGTATAGATAGCAGGGTATATGTGCCTTCAGTATAGGTAGCAGGGTATATAGGCCTTCAGTATAGGTAGCAAGGTATATGTGCCTTCAGTATAGGTAGCAGGGTATAGGGCCTTAAGTATAGGTAGGTATGTAGGTAGGTAGGTATAGGGGCCTTTTGGTAGGTAGGTATAGTGGCCTGTAGGTAGGTAGGTAAGTATAGTGGCCGGTAGGTAGGTAGGTATAGTGTCCTGTAGGTAGGTAGGTAGTTAAAGGGACCTTCAGTATATGTAGCAGGGTATAGGGCCTTAAGTATAGGTAGGTATGTAGGTAGGTAGGTATAGGGGCCTTTAGGTAGGTAGGTATAGGGGCCTTTAGGTAGGTAGGCACGTATAGGGGGCCTTTAAGTAGGTAGGTAGGTATAGAGGCCTGTAGGTAGGTATAGGGGCCTTTAGGTAGGTAGGTAGGTAAGTATAGGGGCCTTTAGGTAGGTAGGTAGGTATAGGGGCCTTTAGGTAGGTAGGTAGGTAGGTACGTATAGGGGGCCTTTAGGTAGGTATAGTGGCCTGTAGGTAGGTAGGTAGATATAGTGGCCGGTAGGTAGGTATAGTGCCCTGTAGGTAGGTAGGTAGTTAAAGGGACCTTCAGTATAGGTAGCAGGGTATAAGGCCTTAAGTATAGGTAGGTATGTAGGTAGGTAGGTATAGGGGCCTTTAGGTAGGTAGGTATAGGGGCCTTTAGGTAGATAGGCACGTATAGGGGGCCTTTAGGTAGGTAGGTATAGAGGCCTTTAGGTAGGTATAGGGGCCTTTAGGTAGGTAGGTACATATAGGGGGCCTTTAGGTAGGTATAGGGGCCTGTAAGTAGGTAGGTATAGTGGTAGGTAGGTAGTATAGGGGGCCTTTAGGTAGGTATAGGGGCCTGTAGGTAGGTAGGTATAGTGCCCGGTAGGTAGGTAGGTAGGTACGTATAGGGGGCCTTTAGGTAGGTATAGTGGCAGGTAGGTAGGTAAAGTGGTGGGTAGGTAGGTGTCGCTCCCCCCCCCCCCCCCCCCCCCCCGTGCCTCCTCCGCTCACCCCCATGGGGTGTCATTTTCCGCTAACTTGTGACAAAAAATAAAATCTTCTATGAACTCACCATGCCTCTCACTGAATACTTTGGGATGTCTTCTTTCCAAAATGGGGTCATTTGGGGGGTATTTGTACTATCCTGGAATTTTAGCCCCTCAAGAAACCTGACAGGTGCGCAGAAAAGTCAGAGATGCTTGAAAATGGGAAAATTCACTTTTGGCACCATAGTTTGTAAACGCTATAACTTTTACCCAATCCAATAAATATACACTGAATGTTTTTTTTTTAATCAAAGACATGTAGCAGAATAACTTTCGCGCTCAAACGTATAGGAAATTTTACTTTATTTGAAAAATGTCAGCACAGCAAGTTAAAAAAGTCATTTTTTTGACAAAATTCATGTCTTTTTTGATGAATATAATAAAAAGTAAAACTCGCAGCAGCAATCAAATAGCACCAAAAGAAAGCTGTATTAGTGACAAGAAAAGGAGGTAAAATTCCTTTAGGTGGTAGGTTGTATGACCGAGCAATAAACCGTGAAAGCTGCAGTGGTCTGAATGGAGAAAAAGGCTCTGGTCCTTAAGGGGCGAAAAGACTGTGGTCCTCAAGTGGTTAAAGCAAACCTGAATGAAAAAAAATGTATAAGTAATTTTATCTGTAGTGCTAATCCTAACTAGAACCTTCCTGAAGTCTCATGATCTTATTGTGGGTTAAAGGGTTGGAAATCTCATGGACATTTCTGGTGTTCATTTAGCTCCCACACAGAGAAACAGTGACCTACTGAACTTTTAAACTCTATCCTGCCACCAGGAATGTTTTCATAACCACACAAACATTTTACAGCCTCTAATTAGTTTTCAAGGAAGCTGAGCTAAAGAAGTGGTTTATTACCCCTTTCAATAAAAATAACACAGGCAAATTCTAATTAGGATTGGTACCATATGTTTACATGTTTACCTCATCATGTCACATGTCACTTCAGTTACCCTTTAAGTGAACTTCCAGAGTATGACTTTTTACTCTTCCTGTTACACTAATAAGGACAAGGCAGAGGGAAGCTACTGTTGTTTTAAATCTAACACAATTGTCCTAACAGCTGTAATGAAAATCCGTCTCTCTGCTTATGTATTGACTCAAATAGGTGAGCTGGCCAACTGCCCTGAGAGAAAGAGAGAGTTTAACCACTTGCCGACCGCACACTCATAACGTGCGTCGGCAAAGTGGCAGCTGCAGGACCAGCGACGCAGTACTGCGTCGCCAGCTGCAGCCTAATTAATCAGGAAGCAGCCGCTCGTACGAGCGGCTGCTTCCTGTCAATTCACGGCGGGGGGCTCCGTGAATAGCCTGCGGGCCGCCGATGGCGGCTCGCAGGCTAGATGTAAACACAAGCGGAAATAATCCGCTTTGTTTACATTTGTACGGCGCTGCTGCGCAGCAGCGCCGTAAGGCAGATCGGCGATCCCCGGCCAATCACCGGCCGGGGATCGCCTCCATGTGACAGGGGACGTCCTGTCACTGGCTGCACAGGACGGATAGCGTCCTGTGCAGCCCAGATCTCCCGGGGGAGCAGGTAGGAGAGGGAGGGGGAGGATTTCGCCGCGGAGGGGGGCTTTGAGGTGCCCCCCCCGCAAAATGCCAGCCAGGAGGAGCGATCAGACCCCCCCTGCACATCATCCCCCTAGTGGGGAAAAAAGGGGGGCGATCTGATCGCTCTGAGTGCCCTTTGATCTGTGCTGGGGGCTGCACAGCCCACCCAGCACAGATCACCTAAACCAGCGCTGGTCCTTAAGGGGGGGTAAAGGGTGGGTCCTCAAGTGGTTAAACATTATTCTGCTGATAAATTGTGATGTACAAATAACCAATGTTATTCAAACTGCATGCTCAATCCAATAACGCTTTATGGAGTTGCCCTTGAAAGGAATACCCAAGTGGAAATAAACTGAAGAGATAAACTATTATATTTATCCTTCTACTCCTAAAAATGGCTTTTTTAGATATTTCATGGTTTTATTTTATTTTTAAATATACTGTTTAATTTTTTAATGTTTCATTGTCTTTGCCAGGGGTGTACTTAGAAATCCCTGTGCCCCACTGCAAAAAAAAAATCCGGGCCCCCCACAGGAAGTTGAAAGAAGCTCTTAGAGAACGGAAAACCTCCAGCGAGAAGGAGGTAATGTATTCATCCTGCTGCCACCGCTGCTGCCTGCCCGCTGCCACCAATGATTGCAGGAGGGGGAGCGCTGAGAGGAGAGCCCGAGGTGAGGGGGGGGGAATTTCCCCACCGATCTGCCACACTCTCCTCTTATACTGCGACCCCTCCTGCCCCCAAAAGTTCCTGAGCGGGCCCTAGGGGGGCCCCGGCCCCCCCCCCCCCCGCAATGGCAGGGGTCGCATCCCCTATTGTTACGCCAGTGGTCTTTGCTCAATAACAGTCTTTAAAGTATGCCAGAGCTAAAAAAAAACTATGATCTCTTTCCTGTAATATGACTGAAATTTCTTATCAGTGAGGGTTACACTATAATCCAACTTAAAGGAAAACTGAGAATAAAATAAAAGTGTTTATACGTACCTGGGGCTTCCTCCAGCCTGCTTTAGGCCATGGGCTCCCTTGACGTCTTCTCGATTTAAGGCCACTTAAATCCTACACTGGGCGGTACGGTAAATCTTCCAGTCGCAATCTACTGCACATGTGCAGCCCCGCCCTGCACCCTGAGGATAGCGAGGGACCTTGCGGCCTAAATGGGGCTGGAGGAAGCCCCAGGTACCTATACTTTTATTTTTTTCTCTCAGGTACACTTTAAGGTGCCCATACCTCTAGCGTTATCCTGTATGGGCAGATCGAACACCCACGTGGTGGCGCGTATAGCCCATGATGTGCGTCGCCTTGCACGCGCCTCTGGCAGCACTTGGGAGAAGCAGTGGATGAGACCAAGAGTCCCCGCAGGCACTGGAGGGGTTGTTAATATATGGATACCAGCCAGGGTCTGTCACTTTCGTTGGTTATAGCGATATCGCACGCCATTACTAATATGCACCTGATCAACCACATATGACTAGGCCTTTACAGCATTCTCAATTGGTGTAGTCGATTGATTTTAGCCCCAAAACGGTTGAATTGTCGGGCGCACTAGTTGCGGCACTGATTTTCATGCAGATCGATAAAATTATCAAAATGGATGGTTGATAGGGTTGCAATATTGCTAGATGTATGGCCAGCTTTAGTTACAATTGGAGAGAAACTGTCACTTGCATACCTTAATGTTAACTCTTTCAGGCAGGAAAAGAATAAAAAGTAACACAGTCTAGTTTTTATGCTTGCTACTGTACATTGTACATAGACACGTCTATCTCATCATGTCACACATGTCGCCTCGGTATTCCTTTAAGGTGATCACAGACACGTGTTTACGTGAAACTGGATGGAAGTAATGAAGCAATTTAGGACAACTAACAAACCACCTTTGTGTTTCCCCGGTTACTGCTTGCCCTCCCCCTCTCCATAGGACATGACAGGCTGCTTGGCAGGGAGCCCAGCAGAAGTGTTTGAACAGCGACTGTGTGGCTAAACTGTAATCTTTAAATGATCATCAAAGATCGTTTCAGTTGGCAGATATCCACAACGTTTCTGTACAGTGTCTACACACATATGCTGAGCCTTGCAATATCATCACCACAAACATGTAGGTTTTTTCCACAAGTTGTTGTGGTTTATGAAATAATATTTTGTAAGCACAGTCTTTTAAAGTGGACCTGAATTCTTGCACAGGGCAGAAGGAAAACCTAGAGAAATGCACCCTGTATGTATTTAGAGAGTGTAGCCTGGCTTATTCCCCTTCACCTGTGACTAACAAATAGAGCTCCCACTAGAAGCACCCACGCTGGATCTACTCCGGAACTCAAATAGTCACTCAAATAGTCGGACTAAGTCTGAAATGTCAATCACCACCAGCCCAATGCTCCACCACTGCGCCATGTAATATAAGTGTTACTTGGCCACATTTGGGCTCTCTGCTGCCTCCGCCTCTGAAAGATCTAGTCTGGCGCAGCATCAGGCTATTTAGATCAAAGTGTGAGACGAAGTCCCTATTTAGTACTTCTACCCTCTAGCTGTTCAATTATGCTGGCGCACTTGTAATGCTGGGTGGAGCTACAGGGTGTGAGCTGGTGCTGGCTCCACCCCCCACTTATTAACGGTTTGCCACCTTGCACTAGTGCAAAAAAGAAAATACCCTACTGACTCCTCACAAAGCAGGTACAAATGGATTTGAAAGATTTGAGAGCTGCCTTTCCCAGCAGTCAATGTGCCTTTGCTTTGTTAAAGTGTACCAGAGAAGAAAAAAGATACAAGATTTACACATACCTGGGGCTTCCTCCAGCCCCATCTGCACAGATCGCTCCCACGCCGCCGTCCTCTGCCTTCTCTATCGTCGGTACCGGGTCCCATAACTCCGGCCAGTTGCGGCCAGTCTGGCCAAGCGCAGTGTGCTCCCTCTGTCTCCCTCCGGCGGAGAATAGTACTGCACAGGCACAGTACTATTCTTCGCCAAAGAGTCAGAGGGAGCGCACTGCGCATGCGTAAAACTGGCCGTGACTGGCCGGAGTTATTGGACCCGGTACCGGCGATAGAGAAGACTGAGGACTGTGGCGTGGGAGCGATCTGTGCAGATGATGCTGGAGGAAGCCTCAGGTATGTATAAATCTTGTATCTATGTTCGTCTCTGGTTTCCTTTAAAGAGTGGTTCTCATTATTACCAGAACCAGTATGTCATTTATGTAGAAAAAGAGGCAGGTTGTCATGCTGGCTCCGTACATGTGAGTTTCAGGGACAGAAGGTTGCCGCAGACCAGACCGGTCACTTCTGTGCCTGGGATATAGGCAATAAATCCGGCATTGACTGAGTGCCACAGGCAGCCTCCCACCCACGCCCTGCTACCCAGACGCTGTGTCACAGATGAGTCACAGGGACACGATGACAGACTGGTTCTTCCTCAGCGTTATGCTCGCTCACATTGATGTACATGGACCAACTGCTATTCAAGTACAGATAAGCACACACTGCAGCAGGTTTACTATCGATAAAGGTACATAATAATGACATACAGTACATACTGGGGGAGACATGTCAGTATTATAAAATAGAGCTAAAATCTGTATTGGATTGAATGCTGCAGTATTAACAAAGGCTCCGTTTTAAGAACACTTAGGCCTATTTCAGACAAATGGCTGAACTGCAGGCTTGTGGGGCAGGTCAGTGTCCCATCTGCTAGCCATGAGCGCCAATGCAATCTAAATGCAGCTGAATGGCAGCTTTTGTGTGTATTGTTGTTGGTGTTACTCCACGACAGAAAAAGCTATGATTAAGAGCTAGCATAGCTCGAAACATGTCAGCTTCTTGATGCACGTGTAATTATTGGATATGTCCTAAATAAAGAATTGGAACCTTGGACAAGTGCGGACCTTTGCTTCTATACTTTGTGTGGGCCTTGCTGACCTGGTCGTGCACTGTCGGAGGTGACTGGTGGGTTGCAGCGGTGTACACACTATGTTTTTTTGCAGAAAACCGTGACGTCGCATCTGAGCAAGGCCGCTGCCATGCTCAGATGTGACTGTATGGAGGGATGCCTCATGCCTGTCAGCCTTAAAGTAGAACTGAACCCACTGTTGTACATTTTAGACAGTTAGACTAGGTTCCCACTTGTGCTGGACCTCATGGACACTGTAATGTCCACTCCGATGGTCCGGATGTAGCCGGGGAAGATGGGACAATCCCATAGGCTAAATAGTGGAATGCATCCGCCTGACCAGGATTATCACGGACCGCACAGAAGTGTGGTCTGCTTATTGCCACGGGCCCTGTGTATCCCTTGCAGCCTGACTAGTGTGAATGTCTCCTATTTATAAAAGAGAAGCCATTCACTTGAGCGGAAAACGGACAAAAAATGTCTGTTCTCCCCTCTAGTGGGAACAGAGCCTAAGAGCTTGTTTCCATTTTCAATGCAGAGCCGCGCAACTCTGCATAGCATGTGACTCCCCAGGGGGCGGCTCTTGTGATCCCATTCATTATACTCAATGAAATCGCGGGCGCAATTGCCCCAAAATGCAGACAACCATGCGCTGCGATTCAGTGGTGAATCGCAACGCATGTATGGAAACAGCAGACTGCAGTCTATGCACTGTCTGCTGTCCCTGCGATCGCCTGAAAGCTCGCTATATGGAAATGACAAATGAGCCCTAAGTTATAAGGGTAGTGATCAGTCAGAGGAGTTCAGAAAAATAACACATTGCAACCACACACGTTTGCACTCTACTGTGAATGGGTCATTGCAGGAAGCAGAGATAGTATAAAGGAATACTTGGAATTTTATACTTGGCTTTGTGCGAACAGTTGGTTAAAGCTGGGTTCACATATGATATAGCGTGAAAAAGTAGTGTTTTAGAAGGGTTTGCGATTTGCTATTGCGATTTTACCATGTTTTTGGTGCGTTTTGCATGCGTTTTAATGCATGTGCGGTTAGCTAATGGAAAACGCGTATGCATTGTGTATGTGTTTTCTTTTTATCTGTAAGCAAATCACTAGGAAAACATCAGGAAGCAGCAACACAGCAGAGATCTTTACTTTTTAATTTAAAACGCATTAAAAACGCATGCAATGCATATGCGTTACCATAGACTTTCATTATGTGCGTTTTGGCAGCCAGCCTGCATATTATGCAACACTACCAGTGTCTGCAGAACAGTTACTGTACAAATGCAGCTTCTTCTGCGTCCCATAGACTAACATTGCTGCATAAAACGCTGCGCTTCCCGCTACACTAGCGCTTCTGCTATGTGTGATCCCAGCCTCAAGAGGAATGGTAGTCAAAGTCACATGATGAATGAAATTGCTTATTTGTTTTTACAATATTAAAATAATAATTTAAGTTATTTAGTCAGTGTTTGCCCATAGCGAAATCTGTCCTCTCCATGATTTACTTTCAGAAGTCACTGGTGGCAAGATCTTTAGTACTGGCAGGTCAGTGATTTCTGCCAAATGAGCATTTACTGAGAGATACAGGGCCAGTTCTCTCATGGAGCCAGTGAAACACTTGCATCAGGTGCAGATATTACAGGGGCGGCATCTTTGTACTGTTTTTACACTAACCGCATGCAGTCAGAGTAGGAGGAGATGTGAGAGGAGAGCAGGGTGAAGAAGTCATCATTGGGGAAAATCAGCTTGTTGTGCTGTGTGAGGAGTCTGACAGTGAGTGAGGAGGGGGAGGCAGGAGAGCAGCAGTGTTTCATTTGACTTGCACAGCAGAAGGGAGGAGGTGGCACTACTGTCCTGACTGAGGAGGAATGGAGTGGCTGAGGGTGAGCAGTTTGTTTCTCACAGACTCACAGCCAGCCAGTGTGCTATTGTGTTGAACTGCAGCATGTCATGTGAGAACATTAAATGAAGCAGAGTAAATTGTCAGGTGCTGTGCAATCATTCCAAATCGTGGGGGGGGGGGGGGGGGGGGGAGTCTAGAACCGGCCCTGGAGAGATCTAAAAAGATCTCTGGTGTCCCATAATGCTCGGGTTGAGGGTTTTGCATAATAAACAGACTAGGCTAAGCCTCAGTGGTCGGGCAGAGCTGCATACCAATATAGAGCAATAAATAGTTTTTCTGATGCTGAAAGTAGGATATTTAACCTAAAACTGGGCATCCTGAATAATTTACTGCATTCTACTATGTGTTGTTAGAGTTCCCCTTTATACAGTGAACCAATAACCAAAATGGAGAGAAAAAATTCTGAGATGTTCTATAGGCCAAACTATACTGTTGCCATGGTTTCAAGCAGGCTTGGTTTCAATTTTTTTAAAAATCGTATTACAATGTTAGAACAGCTGACAGCGAAGAATGAAAGGTATTTTTTAATAACATTAAATTACAAAATACTTTGCATAGCTCTGATGTATTTTTTTATTAATGAAAGTGACGTTACCCTTTAAGGTAAAATGGGAACAATGGAGCGTACTGCTTTCTGCAACTGACTTGGGGTTAAATTTGTGTAAAAGGCATTACCCAGCATGCCAGCGCTGGCACCTCATCCCTGCCAGAGAATAATAATCATTCATACTCGTGACTCATATTGTCAGCCATCCAGCAACACAGGCACAGTGCCAGCCAGCCCAGCCTAGTGGGCGATTGTGTAAGTGTGTGTGAGTGTATACAGTATATCTGTGTGTGTACAGTGTGTGTGGGCAACGCTGGCTGCCACACCTTCACACGTGAGAAGGTTTCCAACCGCCACATTGTGCAGTATAAATCACACTGAACCCTGCGCTGCAAAATCCCCATCTTTGTCGAGACATTGACCTGGCATTATTACACAACAACAACAACGAACCATTTCTAAAGCGCTTTTCTCCCATAGGACTCAAAGCGCATTATTATATTCTGGTCAGCACTGTGAATATATCTAAGGACACTGCTGTGTAAGACTAGGGATGGACAAACATTTCCAAGTGGAGTATGCCAATTTTTATGCAAATATATGCAACTTAAAAATGAACCAGTCAAATTAAAGGAACACTGTTCCAAAAATCTTAAAGTGTAAAATATATCGAAACACATACAAATAAGAAGTACGTTTTTTCCAGAGTAAAATGAGCCATAGATTACTTTTCTCATATGTTGTTGTCACTTACAGTAAGTAGTAGATATCTGACAGATCTGACAGGTTTTGGGCTGGTCCATCTCTTCATAGGGGATTCTCAGCATGGCCTTTATTCTTTCTAAAGATATTCCCTGAAAAGGATTTATACAATTATGCTGGCCAGCCTCCCAGCTCACCGTACACTTATTTGCCAGTTGGACAGAGCAACTGCCATTCACTATTACTAAGTGCTTTTGAAAATAAAGAAATCCCTGAGAATCCCCCATGAGGAGATAGGCTAGTCCCACCCAAACCTGTCGGTTCTGTCAGATTTCTACTAACTACTACAAGTGACAGCAACATAGGAGAAAAGTAATGTATGGTTCATTTTACTCTGGGAGAAACGCACTTCTTATCTGTATATATTTATATATATTTTACATTTTAAGATTTTCGCAACAGTGATCCTTTAAGCCAAGGTGGGATTCGATTCGGGTACATTTTCAAGCTTCATGCATTTGCATAAACAAAGTTATAAAATCCTACATCAACACAGAATTATTTGCATCTCATTGGCCATACCTACATTGAGGGGTATAGCTATAGTTGGCCCGTCACTTCCTGCCCGTCACTGAATGGGGACGGTGCTATACATATGACCCTGTGTGTGCACTCTGCCATGAGGTCATGTGATTGTCGTTTTTTACATTGCAGTAGGATGTGGAAGGAGCATCGAACCACAACACAAAAATCAAGTGTAAAACTGACCTCAAGATAACTAAGGACATGCTGAGACTTGTAGTTTCGCAAAAGCTAAAACACCCAGGGTGAACAAGAAGCAACTGGGCAACCCACCAAAATGAACCATAACAGAATCAATGGTGTAACTACTGGAGGACCATTCCATGCAGCTGCACTGGGGCTCTGGCATAAAATGGGCCAGGTCACGACCATTGTGTGGGAGTACAGGTGTTCCGTATGGGGCCCACGTCATTGGCTGATAATCACTCTCCACTGAGCACCCCTTGCTGTGTACAGCAACCCCCAATCTCCAAGCAACACCTGCACTGCTTGGGTGCTACTACAGCATGGTGAAAATGGCAAACAGGACTTAAAAGCGAAGAACAAAAGTTGTTTATGTAAAAATAGGCCGCCTAAGCCCTTTTTTCTGTTCTCCCAGGTGATATTTTCACACCTTATCAATAAAATACCTTTTCAGCCATTAGCAAGCAAGAAGACATACAGTACATACCGGGGGCTTCCTCCAGCCCCATGCGCACGGATCGCTCCCACGCCGCCGTCCTTAGCCTTCTCCTGCTCTGGGTCCCGTAACTTCAGTCACTCACGGCCAGTCTGACGCAAGAGAAGTGCGTTTTACGTATCTCTCCAGCAGCCGCCGGAGGGATACGTAGAGGGAGCACTTCTCTTGCACAGACTGAACACGACTGGAGGAAGTCACGGGACCCGGTACCGGCGCAGGAGAAGGCTAAGGACTGCGGTGTGGGAGCGATCCGTGCAGATGGGGCTGGAGGAAGCCACAGCTATGCATAAAACTATTATTAGTACTCAGCTCTGGTTTGCTTTAACATACCTTTTGATACTTTTCAATTGTAGAGTGCTGAAAAGTTATTTTAAACAGAAGATGAAAACTTATCTCTTAAGAGAAAACTTATGGGAAAAAGTGAGTAAGTGCCAGTGTCTCAGCTGGTTGCTCAGTGCAGTTGTTCCAGTATTCGGCTCACCTGTCTTTATGCATCAACTACATCACTTTTCCCAGAACAGGCTCATGCTTGTAATTGTAGTTCCACTCCCCAAGAGTCACAGCTTATTAATGGTAATCGACACAGTTTCGGCAATAAGGCAATAAATGTATTTGCCGTTCCTGATGTCTGTATCACTTCCTCTTCTCCTCGCTGTATGTGAACTATGCATGCAGTGATTTATATAAAGGCTGTATTTTATGATGAACACATGCAGAACACATTGATTCAATACTCCCATGTACAGAGCAAGCCTCTGGAATCTTCCCCTACTGCGAGCGTGCAAACCGACGCCTGGTAGACAGGACATCGTTCATTGTGTTCCGTGGAGCAGGTGGTACCAAAAGTATAACTTATAAATGAATGCCAATTCTGTAGCGCAAACAGGTGTTGTGTGCGGGGTCCCATGACTTATGGTGGCCATACACGGTACAATAAAAACGTTCGATTTTCCCGTTTATTCGATCTAAATGATCGAATTGAATGAAAGTTGAAAATGTTTTTTTTTTTCGATCAAGAAATTTGAACGAATATCCCGTTTTTTCGGGAAAAATGATCGGACATGCTGGAAAAATCTTTATATTCGATCTAACGGAATAATCGAACTAAATTATCTAATTGAAAAATTGTATCATGTATGGCCACCTTAAGGGTCTATGCACTAGGTATGAGCGAGAACACCTCTGCCAATCTTACAAAACACTCCTTAAACTTGGGGGGGGGGTCCCACAAATTTTCGCCTAAGCTAATTCGCAAATTCCATTAAAGTCGATCGGCCAGTTTTAAAGGTTAATAGCAATATACATGTTAATACCTATACATGTTACATCCACACAATTTCATAGGTATGTGTAATAGAACAGTGGCAGCAAGGGAGAAAAAAGTCAGGGGAAGTCAATGCTGATGATCTGCCTCTAACACTTTAATGTGGTATGAAACTCAGCATTTCTTCTTTGCTCTAAAATATTGTTTACAGCATAAAACCTACTACCATAAAAAATGGTAGCAGAACAGTATTCAAACACATACATCACTCGATTTATTCTCAGATTGAACATGAGACAGAACCAAATCTGATCAGAGAGAGGTCTGTTGCCTGCCCATATACTGCAGACTGATTTGTGATAAGAAATCGGCCTAGAACTGCCACCTCAGCTGCCTGCCTGGATGCCCCCCAACTGTCAAAGTGTCATCTGCCACACCTCTGCTCAGGTAAGTCTTACCTGTTTGCCACCATGACTCCTGGCCTCCTCTGGTGTCCGCTGTCAACACGAGCATCTGTACCACGTGGCATCAGGCGCGTGTAGTGATGCCACACATGCACCTGGTGCCATGTGGTACAGGAGCTCGTCAGACACGAGGGGGGGCACTTTAACACTTGGGGGGCACCGGCTGTGGGTCCGTCGGTTGTTGCCATGTCAAACACCGTTACCACTGTACACCCAATCAAGCATTTGCGACCAAAATTTACCAGTGTGTCCAATCTATCATTTCGTCCAGAAATCGGTCTAAAAATTGACTGGGCAGTCATAAAACTATTGAATCGGAAGGTCGATCTGGCCGCAATATTAAGTGGTGTATGGGGACCTTAAAATACAGCACTTTCTTCTTCAGTGGAAAGCTTATTTCCTATGTAGAGTACATGGTCTTTTGTTTATATTTCCTTATCAACCACAATTAATAAGCACATGTTCCGTTCTTACACATTAGCACAGAGCCGCTCGTGCACAGCTTTTTTCTCCATGCACAAGCAGCTCCATGCTTCTGAGCAGGCACGGGCCAGTATTGTGTCATTGCACTGCACAGTGCGGCCACACTCGTACATAGTTGGTAGCGCTGCCATAAAGAAGGGTCCTGGGGAGAAGGGCTGCAGGTGGATCAGAGAAGCCCCTAAATTATCCAGAGACTTCCCTCTACTGACTGAGGTAACTACAGTATATACCAGAGGTTTTCAAACTGGGTGGTGGCACCCTGGTGCGCCGCAAGCACTTTTCATGGGTTCCCTTTGAGTCAAGTGTCCCTATTCTATTTCTTCTGCAGATCGCGTGTCTCATTTCATCTGAGGGCACCTGCGACATCAGCAGCTTCTCCCTTAGTGTTCCCCTAGTGCCGGCTTTACCGCCACTAGAGGGAAAAGTGAGGGAAAGAAGAGGTCGCTGATTGCCGCAGGCTCCCAGGATCAGGTGAAACATGTGATCAGCTTCCGCTGCTTTTAAATCTGCACGGGGTTCCTTTAAAAACATTTCAGAGTCATCAAGGGCGCCTTGACCCGGAAAAGTTTGAGAACCACTGGCAGGCGTGTATCAAGGTAATAAAGAGCCTATGGCAAACTCTAACCCCTGCCCCATCACCACCCGCCCGTTAGAGTCCCCTCTCCCTCTAAAAACAGCATCCTTTTTTGCCTGCATGTTTTATGCTTGCCTGTGTTTTTTGGCTCGGGATATTGCCGAAGCAGTGGCGGACATACGGCCGTGCAGGCCGTGCCGCCGCACGAGGGCCCCTGAAGTTCCGTTTTCTTCAGGGGCCCATTAAGTATTTTTTTTTTTTTTTTTTAAATTATTTTATTCCCCGGGGGGCCCCCCGATTCCTATCCTCCCTCCCTCCCTCACCTCGGGGGGCCCCCCTCCCGATATGCGCGGCGGGAGAGCGAGCGAGCGGCAAATGCAGGAAGTCTTCAGGGCTCTCCAGGCATCCGCTAGAGGCCCAGCCGCTTAGTCTCCAATATGTCTCCAGTTGGAGACATATTGGAGACTCAGCGGCTGGGCCTCTAGCGGATGCCTGGAGAGCCCTGAAGACTTCCTGCATTTGCCGCTCGCTCTCCCGCCGCGCATATTGGGAGGGGGCCCCCCGAGGTGAGGAAGGAAGGGAGGGAGGGAGGATAGGAGTCGGGCCCCCCACCCGGATAGCTACCCACCCGGCTACCTAACCACCTACCCACCCGGCTACCTACCTACCCACCCACCAGGCTTCCTACCTACCCACCCGACTACCTAACCACCCACCAGGCTTCCTACCTACCTACCCACCCGGCTACCTACCCACCCACCAGGCTTCCTACCTAACCACCCACCCAACTACCTAACCACCCACCCGGCTACCTACCCACCCACCCACCCGGCTACCTACCCACCCGGCTACCTACCCACCCGGCTACCTACCTACCTACCCACCCGGCTACCTACCTACCTAACCACCCACCCGGCTACCTACCTAACCACCCACCCGGCTACCTACCTAACCACCCACCCGGCTACCTACCGGGCTAGTTACCAACCCACCCACCAGGCTACCTACCCACCCACCCGGCTACCCACCCACCCACCAGGCTACCTACCTACCTACCCACCAGGCTACCTACCTACCCACCCACCCACCAGGCTACCTACCTAACCACCCACCCAGCTACCTACCGGGCTAGTTACCAACCCACCCACCAGGCTACCTACCCACCCACCAGGCTACCTACCTACCCACCCACCCACCAGGCTTCCTACCTACCCACCAGGCTTCCTACCTACCCACCCGGCTACCTACCTACCCACCCGGCTACCTACCCACCCACCAGGCTTCCTACCTACCCACCCGGCTACCTACCTAACCACCCACCCGGCTACCTACCTACCCACCCACCCGGCTACCCACCCACCAGGCTTCCTACCTACCTACCCACCCGGCTACCTACCTAACCACCCACCCGGCTACCTACCTAACCACCCACCCGGCTACCTACCGGGCTAGTTACCAACCCACCCACCAGGCTATCTACCTACCCACCCACCAGGCTACCTACCTAACCACCCACCCAGCTACCTACCGGGCTAGTTACCAACCCACCCACCAGGCTACCTACCTACCCACCCACCGGGCTACCTACCTACCTACCTAGTTACCCACCCACCCACCAGGCTACCTACCCACCCACCCACTCACCCACCCACTAGGCTACCTATCCACCCAACCACCCATGGGAGCTGCGCGCCGGATGGAGGCTGGGACAGGAGGTCTGCTGCTGCAGGTGAGTAAATGTTTTTGTTTTATTTATATTAGCAGGTGTATGTTCTGGGCAGGTCTGCCACACGATTGCATGTATTTTCTGGGCATATCTGCCGACATGATTGCACGTATTTTCTGGGCATATCTGCCGACTTGTTTGCACGTATTTTCTGGGCATATCTGCCGACTTGATTGCATGTATTTTCTGGGCATATCTGCCGACTTGTTTGCACGTATTTTCTGGGCATATCTGCCGACTTGATTGCATGTATTTTCTGGGCATATCTGCCGACTTGATTGCACGTATTTTCTGGGCATATCTGCCGACATGATTGCACGTATTTTCTGGGCATATCTGCCGACATGATTGCACGTATTTTCTGGGCATATATGTGTATTTTCTTGAGAAAACCTGCACAATTATGTGAATTTTCTGGGGAAAGGGTCACCAAAACTTGGGCCCACTGTCTTTGCGTTGCACTTTTCAAGGGAACCTGAGGTGAGAATAATATTGAGGCTGACATATTTCTCTCCTTTTAAGCAATACCAGTTGCCTGGCTGCCGTGCTGGTCCTCTGCCTCTTATTCTTTCAACCATAGACCCTGAACAAGCATGCAGCAGGTCAGGGGTTTCTGACAATATTGTCAGAACTGAGAAGATTAGCTGCATGCTTGTTGCTGGTGTAATTCAGTTTATTACTGCAGCCAAATAGATCAGCAGGGCCGCCAGGCAACTAGTATTGTTTAAAAGGAAATAAACCCTCACCCCGGGTTCGCTTTAAGTTACAGTTAGCTCCGCCCTCATCCGGTCATTGCCACGCCCATTTTTTGCCGCGGCGCTACGCGCCGCAGGTTCTATCGCAGGTTGTAGCCACATAGGGGTCCCACAATTACAATTTTGCACAGGGGCCCACTGCTGGCTGTGTCCGCCACTGTGCCGAAGTTACTTTCATGGAAATAGCTCTTATTCTCTCTCTGTTCTCTTTTCTAACTCTAAGCCAAGTGCACCCTACATAAATAAGTCAAGTAGCCATGTCCCCATTAAAAGAAGTAATCTTATCTGAAGTCTCAGTGACAAGGAGTCACAGGGGCAGGCATGGCGGCGCAGCACAGGGCAGGAATGGGGGTGAAGCACATAGACAGACATGGTGGCACAGCACAGGGGCAAGCATGGCGCCCATGGCACAAGCCAAGCCTGCACCCTTCTAGATACGCCTCTCACCACTGGTATATACAGTAATTTAATCATGAGGGATCAATAGAGAGGCTTGAAAAGTGAAGTAAGAGGAACGTTCTCCTGACACTGGCTCTTACTAACACCTGTTCTTTTCCTGAGTAGGGCTATGGAACCAAAACTAATTTTGTCATGCAGTTTTTAGGGCCAGTTTCCACTAGGAGCCACGGCCGCTTCTAATTTGGCTGCAGCGCCCGTTGTGCAGGGAAGACGCTGCCCAAATCTCTAAGCCGTGCCATAGTGAATCGGCTGCGTGATGCAGAAATCTGCAGCGTGCTGCCCAGATTCACACAACAGACGGCAAAACCATTGTACAGATAGGCGGCTGCAGGTATGTGCTGAATCCGGCTCCGGTGGAAATAGGCCCTTACTGAAATCAAATGTTCTATTTGCACTTCCCAAGTTTACTTCAGGGTCATTTTAAGAATCATCAGAAAGAGCAGACAGAGATCTCAGCACAATCAGATCATCACCAGATGAGGTCAGTGTGGCACCCTATGTTATCCTGCTGCCAAGTCTCTATGTACACAGCCACCAGGGCAGGAGAACATTTCACATCCAAGTCCTTTGTTCTTTTTCACAAGGCTGAGACATTCACAAAGCCTGTGCTGATTACTCCTGGGATGTGTGACAAAGCAGACAGGTAAGTAACCGGCCTTTGTCCTAGTAAACTCAGAGGTAATGACCCTCCCTGAGGAGAAATACGAGTTACTTCAGTCCTCGCCAGCTGGATACATGCCAAGAAGGCGGAATGATGTGTGCTGCAGACCAGAAGCTGTTATTCACACGCTAATTACTAATTATGCTAATATCAATACAGGGATAGGCCACCACATACATGGATGAACACCACCCTTTTCTCAGAAACTACACAAAGCAGAGCATTATGGGAGAGCATACAGAGGTGGCAGCCATTATGCTTCAGCAGCTTTAGCCTACTATATGGAATTGAGGAGGCAACATAACACAGGATTCTTATTTATAATAAAGGATTGAGGAAAATGGACTACCGTATATACTTGCATATAAGCTTACCCCCCAACTTTTACCTCAGAAAACAGGAAAAAGTAATTGACTCGCACATAAGCCCCCTCCCCACTGTAGACCCCTCCACAGGTTAAATAGACAGGTGTCTTTAGTATGAAGCACCCCCCCCCACACACACACACACACTCAGTTATAAACAGCCAGATGTGCTCCCTGTATTAAGTATCCCCCCCATAGCCAGATGTACTCCTGTATTAGGCATCCCCCCATAGCCTGATGTGTCCTCTGTATTAGACAGCCCCCCCATCGCCTGATGTACCACCCATACTAAAAAACCCTCCCATAGCCAGATGTGACCCCTATATTAGAAATCCCCACCATAGCCAGATGTGCCCCTCCACCACAGTCATATGTGCCCACAATATTTGGCATCCCTCCCCCCCATAGTCAGATGTGCCCTCTGCATCCCCTGTATTAGGCAGCCAGCTACAGTAGATGCTCTCCACCCCACCCCCCATAATTGCAGATTGAAGTGGAGCAGTCAGGTGTGGCTTACTTATCAGCGACGGGGACTATTGCTGTCTGCATAAAGTATGCTACCTGTGTCCCAGCCAATGGGTCTGTGCCCGCAGGAATGCCCCCTGCCACTTGTTTAGGATCGCAGAAGTGACATCAGCGCTGAGGTTTCCTATTCAGCCTGTGTGACACTCACGCTGTGTCCCAAGACGCCACTTAAGGGCTTCATAAAAATGAGACAGCATGAGCGTCACACAAGCTGAATAGGAAACGCCGGCGCTGACGTCACTGCTGCGATCCTGAACAAGTGGCCGGGGGCATTCCTGAAGGCACGGTGGAGCGATGCGAAGGAGCATGTGCTGATTTCAATGGGGGAGCCCTCTCCTCTACGCTCCTCTGATCCGATGCCCCGGCCACCCACATGCAGGGAAAGAGGGACCCGCAAGACTGCTCATCTTCAGAAGAGTGCCAAATCTGATTCTGCAGGCACGGAACGCAGGCTGGTCGCTCGGGGCCATAAAACAGGTGAGCCTGGACATATACGGCCGCTCGGAGGGAGGGATAAAAACAGGGTAGCCTGGACTCAGATTGGTGACTTGCATAGAAGCCGAGGGGGATAATTTTGTGCACATTTTTTGTACTCAAAAATTCGGCTTCTATGCGAGTATATACGGTAAATCAAATCGCCATGGCGGTACAGCAACTCTAAGGTCAGCGCACACTGCCAAGTGGACACCAGCAACATGCATCTCTATGTGATGTGCAGGTACACAAGACAATACAAAGACAGCATTGCCGAATGGAAACACTTAAAGGGGCACTATGGCGAAAGATTGTAAAATTTTAAATACATGCAAATATATACAAATAAGAAGTACGTTTTTTCCAGAGTAAAATCAGCCATAAATTACTTTTTTCCTAAGTTGCTGTCACCTACAGTAGGCAGTAGAAATCTGACAGAAGCGACAGGTTTTGGACTAGTCCATCTCTTCATAGGGGATTCTCAGCAAGGCTGTTATTCTTTATAAAGATATTCCCTAAAAAGGATTTAAACAATGATGCTGGCCTGCTTCCCTGCTTGCTTCACAGTTTTTTGGCAGTTGGATCGAGCAACTGCCGTTCACTGCTTTTGAAAACAAATAAATCCCTGAGAATCCCATATGAAGAGATGGACTAGTCCAAAACCTTTTGCTTCTGTCAGATTTCTACTACCTACTGTAAGTGACAGCAACATAGGAGAAAAGTAATTTATGGCTCAATTTACTCTGGAAAAAACGTACTTCTTATTTGTATATATTTGCATTCTCACAGCACAATGCTGCATGTATTTCTGTGTGTAACACAGTGCTGTCCTATTCCTTTTCATCAAATGAGGTCAGGAGAGCAACGCAGGTGTTGTGTTTTGTAATACGCAGACCAAGGCAACAGTGTTCTACCGGATGCTGTGTTTGATTGTGTCAGGAATATATTGGGGTGCTGATAATGTTAAGGATAATAACAGAACATATTTCTGTCTTTTTTCTGTCTACTGGGTAAAACCTCAGATGTGTATTGTGCTTGGTAGTAATTGGCCACCTGGCCAGAGTAATCTGAAGGATAATGTAAGTCTGCATGTAAATGTACATTACCTCTGCCCTCATTGTCCAGCCGGGGAAACTGTGTGTACTGCTAATTAGCGGCCAATTGAGGAAGAATAGGCTGGTCGGCATGGCTTTTGAGTCTGGTGTCAGCTATTGTCCCATTATACAAGGAAAGCCTGCTAAGAGTCTTGAGGAAAGGGGGAAGCTGACACCTGAATGTTTGAAATGTATTTGACAGCCTACGGGAAATTATAGAAGGGGTGAAGTCCTTTTGATACCATTTGCTACCTGTGGAAATTGAATTATTGGTGGAGGTGCAACCTCCTTATCTTTGATCAGCTAGGAAGTACTGTCAACAATGGGGTTGTCACCTGTAACTTGGACTAGGGAAATCTTTTCATGTATGTGGGCTATTGTACATTTTTCGCAGGTGGATGTTAGATCTCTGGAGATCCAATTATGACTGAGGATGTAATTAAATCTAGCTTCCCCCCCGTCCACACAGGCTTACAGCCTCGAGGCGAATATTTCATTATAAAAACCAGGGGACATCTACCTCAAATCAGTTCTCTTCTGACGGTAGTGGCAGCCGGTCTCCTGGCCCAAGCTAGTGAACTCCTGGTCTAACCAGAATTGTGTCCGTCCACCAAAGTCCAAGGTTCTTCTATCTGGATTCCTGTATTTTTGGTAAGCAAATTGCTTGGTGTGTTATCTTTGTAACTTTTATCTTGTAACTATTTTTACTTTGTTTTTTGTAATCTTTTTGTATATATTAAGTTCTGCACTGTTCTATGTTTTTCTGGAATATTAAATTATTATTTAATAAGCTTGACTTCTGCTGTACTAAACTAACACTCATAGCCTAGAAGAGACTGAAGTGTAACCGTGTATAAGTTCATGCCTAATTGTACGCTTGAGCAACACTACCGTATGAAATTGTAATTGCATTGTGTGTGGGGGGCGTTTGTCATACGTTGGCCTAAGCGCGCAGCTGACCCAACGTACGAACAACGCCAGTGCGAGTAGCGACAGCAGAGTGGCTAACAGTATCGTTCGGAACGACTGTTAGTGGGTCTTTGCTTCACAACAGTGTAAGATTGCAACTGTGTGTGTGTGTGGGTGCGTGGCGTTCCCGTATTTGGCCTAAGCGCAAAGCTGACCCAAATACGAAAACGCGGAGTGCGCGCTGAGGACTCGACAGCAGAGTGGAAGTGTCTAGCGAACCGCTAGTGGTGGCAGTGAGAGGTGTTCTGAGGGGTCCCAGCCTTGTTTTAGCTTGACTAAGGCTGCTTCCCCTCTCAGTCTGGTCAAACCCGAAGTCGGGAACCGTATACGCAGGCGTGCCGCGGGCCGGTTCCTGACATAATTGGCTGGCAGTGGTGGCATCGTTTGGTACATTAGTACGCAGTTTAGCTCGCTATTCTGAGTACTAAAGGTTGGAAGTTTGCTAGAAGCAACTAGCCCACAGAAGTCTACTCAGTGCAGAATCTATATACGTTTTTTTTTGTTCAAAGATACACACTGGGTATTTGCTTTCCCTTCCCCCCTTTTTTCTTTTTCTTTTTTGCAACACGATGGCTCAGAAAGCATCCAGCTATGCAAGGCAAAATAAAGAGATGCTACTCCACCTGTGTGAGCACAAAGGCATCGAGACGGTGAGCGGCCAGACTAAGGAGCAGTTGGTTAGTGCCCTCGAGGAGCATGATGAGGCAGAGCAAGCCCGTGCTTCAACGTCAGCGGATGCAGCTCACGACACGCCAGAGGAGGAATCGCTCACGCCACAGAATGCAAGTGGAGACGATGTCCTGGACGATCCACCAAGCAGGGAGATGCCATCTCTGGAAGCTGATCTACAGCTACTGAACTCGGCTGATCCTGAACTGCACCTAAAGCTGATCCTACTGCACCGACAGGCAGAGGAGGGAAGAGCTGAACGGCGACACCAGGCCGAGAGGGAAAGTGCTGAACGGAGACACCAGCTGGAGCTGGCTAAACTTCAGCAGCAAAACCGGTCTGCTGGACCCGCAGAACGCGAAGGTGAGCGAGTCCACAGAATCCCCCTGGATAAGTTCCCCGCTATGGACAAGGACTCTGACATAGACACTTTCCTACAGGGGTTTGAAAGGACTTGTCGGCAGTATGGGGTGCCCCGTGAGCAGTGGGCAAGATACCTCACACCAGGGCTGAGAGGCAAGGCCCTGGAGGCGTTTGTGAGTCTCCCCCAGGAGGAAGAAACAGACTTTGAGGCGATTAAGAAAGCCATTATTGCGCGATACCACCTCACGCCAGAGGTGTATCGCAAACGTTTCAGGACAGTGCAGCGAGGTCCTAATGACAGCTACCTGGATCATGCTTGCAACCTGCGCACTGCCTTCCAGCAGTGGTTAAAAGGACTGTCGGTTGAAACCTTGGATGCCCTGCAGGAGCTGATGATAAAAGACCAGTTCCTCCACACTTGTCCTGTTGAGGTCCGGCTGTTTGTGCTAGATCGAGAACCAAAGACAGTGGATGAGGCTGCGGAAATGGCCGATGCCTACACCGCCCATAGAGCACCTGAGTCCCGGAGGACTACTACGCCCAGCTGGAGGGGAGAACAGAGTGCTAAACCTGTGTCACCCAGCACCCAGAGGAGGCAAGCACCGCTGTCTCCTGGATTCAAGCAACCTGACACTCGGAAATGCTTTGTATGTGACAGGGTGGGTCATATCAGCACGACTTGCCCAGAGAGGAAGAGGGAGGCCCCAAAATCCAGTGAGGCCTCAAACCCCCGTGAAGTCCCAACTGCTCTGTGTGCTACCAGGAATGCCACTGGCTATGCAGAGAATCTGCAGCTTGTCACGGTTGGGGGTACAGTTGCCACTGGGCTGAGAGACACTGGAGCAGAAGTGACTCTCATACATCCCCAGTTTGTGAACCCGGAGCAGTACATACCTGGGAAAATGATTGCTGTCAGAGGAATTGGGGGTGTCACCCCAGCAATACCCACCGCCTTGGTCCACCTGGATTGGGGGGCCGGCAGCGGACTGAAAGAAGTTGGGGTAACTGACAAAATCCCCACCAACGTTTTGCTGGGTACTGACCTGGGACGGTTAGTGGCCCGGTATGAGCCTACCCCAAACCCTGTGGGGCCTGCATCCCCAGCAGAAGTTCAGGACTCTTGCAAGGCACTGTTGGATAATGCTGTGCAAGTGGGAAATGCTGGCGAGGCCCCAGGGGCTATGGACTGTGTGCTAGGAGCCAGCCCTAGTGAGTCTCCAGTGCCTAGGCCTGGAATGGAACCTGTTGATACCAAGAATGCAGAAACTGATGAGGTCATTTATGACGCACGGACTATCGAGGCGATCGAGGCAAGAACTGTTGATGCTACTTGTGAAGTGCTGAGTAGCAATGTGTGTAATGATACCGATAATGTGGATGTTTTATGTGATGTCCCAAATGACAATATATGTAGGGCTGATAATGCTGATGTCATATGTGTTGTACTACATAATGCTGTGTGTCATGTGGACACTCCGTCAGCTGCAGGAGTAACCAGCGGCGCTCGCTGGGGTGCAGCAGGTGGACTGTCCACTGAAGGGGCAGATGGCACCAGGCCAGATCCTCCCCCTTCAGATGGTTTCAAGACCAAAGGCGATGTGATTTACGATGTGTGTAATGTGGGCGCTCCCTCAGCTGCCGTGGTAACCCGCAGCGCTAGCGAGTTTACAGCACAGGGACTGTCCACCGAAGTGGCAAATGCTGCTGGGTCAGCCACATCTAATTCGGAACCTGGCCCTGAGGGCCCAGGAGCCTCTCCGTCTGCAGCCTTCCTAGAATGTGTGACAGGCAGCACTGAGCTCTCTGGGGCTGTTCGATTTGACAGCAGCCTGGAAGAGCTCAGGGGGCTAGCCAGCAGGTCACCAGCTGGGAGGGGCGGGCTGAGAGGGTTCTGGGAAGTTATTTCCTCGGAGCTGTCCGAAGTGGAGGAGGCAGCCCGGCAGAGAATCATTCCCCAAAGGGACCGAGAGATAGCTCCTGCCATTATAGAGGAAGTGCGTGTAGCGACGGTTGGAACCCTTCCCCAGCTGCAGCACTGTCTCTATGGTCGCCAGTTCACGATTGTCACTGACTCACATTCCCCTGGTTGGTTACGTCAGGTTGCCAAGGGCAACGACACATTGCAGCAACCTGACCTAGCTTTCCAGTCCTGTAGCTGGGAGCTAAGGAATTACCCCCCCAGGCCCGGCCGTCAGTGTCGGCTTTGGCAGGACGATTCGTTAGAATCATCTGCCGGCGCCATTTGGAAGAGGGGGCGTGTCAGGAATATATTGGGGTGCTGATAATGTTAAGGATAATAACAGAACATATTTCTGTCTTTTTTCTGTCTACTGGGTAAAACCTCAGATGTGTATTGTGCTTGGTAGTAATTGGCCACCTGGCCAGAGTAATCTGAAGGATAATGTAAGTCTGCATGTAAATGTACATTACCTCTGCCCTCATTGTCCAGCCGGGGAAACTGTGTGTACTGCTAATTAGCGGCCAATTGAGGAAGAATAGGCTGGTCGGCATGGCTTTTGAGTCTGGTGTCAGCTATTGTCCCATTATACAAGGAAAGCCTGCTAAGAGTCTTGAGGAAAGGGGGAAGCTGATACCTGAATGTTTGAAATGTATTTGACAGCCTACGGGAAATTATAGAAGGGGTGAAGTCCTTTTGATACCATTTGCTACCTGTGGAAATTGAATTATTGGTGGAGGTGCAACCTCCTTATCTTTGATCAGCTAGGAAGTACTGTCAACAATGGGGTTGTCACCTGTAACTTGGACTAGGGAAATCTTTTCATGTATGTGGGCTATTGTACATTTTTCGCAGGTGGATGTTAGATCTCTGGAGATCCAATTATGACTGAGGATGTAATTAAATCTAGCTTCCCCCCGTCCACACAGGCTTACAGCCTCGAGGCGAATATTTCATTATAAAAACCAGGGGACATCTACCTCAAATCAGTTCTCTTCTGACGGTAGTGGCAACCGGTCTCCTGGCCCAAGCTAGTGAACTCCTGGTCTAACCAGAATTGTGTCCGTCCACCAAAGTCCAAGGTTCTTCTATCTGGATTCCTGTATTTTTGGTAAGCAAATTGCTTGGTGTGTTATCTTTGTAACTTTTATCTTGTAACTATTTTTACTTTGTTTTTTGTAATCTTTTTGTATATATTAAGTTCTGCACTGTTCTATGTTTTTCTGGAATATTAAATTATTATTTAATAAGCTTGACTTCTGCTGTACTAAACTAACACTCATAGCCTAGAAGAGACTGAAGTGTAACCGTGTATAAGTTCATGCCTAATTGTACGCTTGAGCAACACTACCGTATGAAATTGTAATTGCATTGTGTGTGGGGGGCGTTTGTCATACGTTGGCCTAAGCGCGCAGCTGACCCAACGTACGAACAACGCCAGTGCGAGTAGCGACAGCAGAGTGGCTAACAGTATCGTTCGGAACGACTGTTAGTGGGTCTTTGCTTCACGACAGTGTAAGATTGCAACTGTGTGTGTGTGTGGGTGCGTGGCGTTCCCGTATTTGGCCTAAGCGCAAAGCTGACCCAAATACGAAAACGCGGAGTGCGCGCTGAGGACTCGACAGCAGAGTGGAAGTGTCTAGCGAACCGCTAGTGGTGGCAGTGAGAGGTGTTCTGAGGGGTCCCAGCCTTGTTTTAGCTTGACTAAGGCTGCTTCCCCTCTCAGTCTGGTCAAACCCGCAGTCGGGAACCGTATACGCAGGCGTGCCGCGGGCCGGTTCCTGACAGATTGTGCTGCCTGGAACTTTAACCCGCATGCGCAGTATGATGCTGTACTGCAAGATTTCCTTTATTTTATGTTGCAGGCAATATCTCCGCAGCCACGCCTCCTACTCTCCCCAAATATTGAGGGTATGGAGGGACCGCTACCGAACTACCTTTGTGCCAAATTTCAGCCCCCAAAATCTACCAGTTACTGACATACATCAAAAAAACCTCTCTCGGAATCCCTCAAAATTTGGGGAGTCTAGGAGGTGTGGCTGTGGAGATATTTGATATAATTTGTTTAAATTTGTCACTGAGCATGCACATAACTCAGTGCAGAAGCAGCTTCCGGGCAGCACAGTCAGACACAGCACCGGGCCACACAACAAAGATCTGCTGGCCAGGGACTCAGCCCTCATCTTACAGCCCCTCCCCTTCCTCTGGCTAAGGAGGCGCACTCCTGTCAGCACATGCAGAGTTAAATGCAGAGCAGTGGCAGCGGAGCATTATACAGTACCTGCTTCCTGTGACAGGACAGGTCTTTTTCACTCTCCTCTTCTGCGTAGCTCTGCACTCTGCAGCCAATCACCATGCAACTCCTGTCATGTGACAGGCATTGTGAGCAGCATGGTGAATGGCTGCCAGGTGCTCGGCTACACAGAAAAGGAGTGAGGGAGGGAGTACATATTATCCCGGCGCTGGGCAGTGGGGCACAGGGCAAGCCGAACGACGGCTCTCCCTGCTGCCTCTAAACTTCTCTGCGGCGTTAAATACTATTCCACCTCCCAGTTGTTGCAACTCAGAGGGAGATGTTTTTTGTGGTCTGGCGATCGCTGGATCCCTGAATTACTATTAAGCGCCCGCGCAGTATAGCCCTAGTGCTATGGCTACGCCCAGCTTCGGTGCTGAGCGCAGGGCTCCGAAATGAACTGATTCGTGAGGAGGACCAAAAGCAGGTGGTGTATAATGCTCAGCTGTTCTGCCTTTAACTCCGCATTTGCTGACAAGAGCTGGCCCCCTAAGCCCCCGGGCCCCCTTGTGATGGCAGGGGTCACAGAGTTATTGTTACGCCCCTGCCTAGTCCCTCAGTAGTAAAGTGATGTGATTATATACCGCTAGAAATATGTTTACTCAACAATCCTGAGGGAGGAGAGAGAGATTTAGAGGGAAAGAGAGCGATGAGAGGGAGTGAGAAAAATAGAGGTAATGAAAGATGGGAAGGGGGGGGGGGGTAGAAAGATGGGGGGGAGATCCAGAGAGACGGGTCACATGATCCTGGATTCCAGCCTCTCTGTTGGGAAAGGTCAGCTGAGGCTGCATCCTATGGAAGCATAATAATCCTATAAGCGTGAATATGGATGATCTCTACCCACAAACATCTGGGCCACATTAGGAATGTTCGGCGGTCTCACATGGAAGAAATACATTCCGATGAGGAGGGGAGGGGGGAACAGTGATCACCATAACAAATATCTGCATGGCTGTGTTAGAAAGAATGAACATATTTATACATGTACAGATGTCTGGAGAACTGTATATAGCAGTGCTTTCGTCTTAAATAACTAGGTTATATAATAAATATAATTTCACTGCAAGCCATAGATAGAATAGGCCTGATGTGGTAATATTGCCGTGCACAGACGCTACTATTGTTACGTTAATGTCACATTACGTTAACGTAATGCTACGCTACTAATGAGCGTTACCATAACAACGGTCGCAGCACTCGAGTACCGTGGGTCAAACTAATAATTTAACTTGTGGTACACGCAGTAAGTAAGGGTAATATTGTCATGCACTGTCTGAGCACAGCAATATTACCACCAGTTAGATAATCGATATAACTTCAGCGCTGACCTTATAATTCCATCACCACACCAAAGGGTTAATTGAGAACACTTACCAGACAGTATGGACCTGAATTAAAGTCTGCCAGGCCTGACCGGTTTCACTGTCAAAGCTTCCTCAGGGGCCTGGCAGACTGTTGGTTTGATCACTTTGGTCACTAAGCATCACTTGGGTCTCTGTCACAAGGGCCTGGATGTGAGTTGTTCTTTTATGTTTTTTTGACTTTTTAAGATTTTAATATATGTGAATTATACTGCTACACTTAGGTGGCTTTTAGTTCTATTTGCTGTTGCCATACATTGAGCCTGGATTCATATGCAGAGTAGCCAGAGTAGGGATCAAGCAGGAGAGGAGCCAGCTGCTGATCCGATTGTGCCTGTTGGGACCCTGTAATTCAGGTCCATATTGTCTGGTAAGCGTATCTATTAACCCTTTGGTGTGGTGGTAGAATTATAAGGTCAGCGCTGAAGTTATATTGATTATCTATGAAGGAAGTGTACTGAAACACTTAACTTTCAGCCGTGACCAATATGTGTTAGTATTATAACGAAGCGCAGATGTATGCAGATAGATTTTATTACCACCAGTTAGTGCATCAAGCCCACAGATGGATATTGCAAAGAAATGTTATAAATAAGGGCCGGTTCACACTTGTCCTGAACGAGTACATTTTTTAAGCTCCGCTTAAACACAGGAAGTAGATCCTATGTTAAAATAGGATCTGTTTCCACTTGTTAAAAAACACGGATCCGCTTGCTGCAAAACGCGAGACGGAACGCAGAGTCCCAACTTGGCACAGGAAAATGAGGCCAATGAAAGCCTATGAGAACGGACACTGTCTGTTCTCACTAGGCTAGTAGCCGCATCTGCTTTGCCCATTTCAATCACCGCCGTGACATTAATACTCACGTGTCCCACTGCCCGTCACCACCGCTCGATCCCTCCTACACAGCCCAGTCCTACATTATCATGGGGATCTCCATTTGGCTGAAAAAGACCAATGGGAATTCTCAGCAACAGAGATAATTCTCATTGGTTCATGTTGGACCAATGTAAGTTCTCCCTGTCGCTAGGAAGAATTGGCCTGCTGCAGCCTATGGACAGTCCCATGCTTCTGCTGGCCTCCAGGCTGAATGGCGACTGCTATACAGGTGAGCAGTGATGTATATGGGCGGACATGACCGACGCAGGAGCGGAAATGGAACAGATGGGTAAATTGTTGCATGTGGAGGCAAAACTGACAGAATGCATCCCCCTGGCTGGAATGTGCATGTAGGAGTTTGCCTGCGCCTCTGCAATAGCATCAGGAGCAGCTCCGGCTTACTGTGCAGGCGTAGCTACACTTGCACATGCTTAGAATGACCACGGCCATACGCAAAGGTGGGCAAGTGCAGGCACGAGAACATATCTGATAAGCTCTTGTCGGATATGTTCAGAGGGTCCCAGCACTGGATCGGTAGGGTCGAGGAGGAGATGAGAAGCTATTGGACTATCCAGAGGTATTCCTCTACTTAGGTGAGTATCTAACTTTTTAGGGGTAGGGGGAAATAGTATAGGTTTGGTTTACGAAAAAAATAAATACCTGTTTCCTGAGATTTCTTCCACAAGATTTTTTTTCCAGCTAATCTACAAAACACATTTTAAGTACCCAACAAGTGACAAGTAGTAAAAAGGTAGGTATGAAAAGTAGTATCAAACTTACGGTAAGTTAATTTGGAGGTAATTTGCAGAAACTTAACTAAAGTTTAGTTTTTTTAATTTCTTTACGCGCCCCACGGGCCAAAAAAGTGTTTTATTAATTGCAAAAAGTGCAAAAATATCTTCTGTGAGAAACGACAACAGAACAGTTAAATAGATACTGAGCACCTTTTAAAAACACAATTTTCACTTACCTGGGGCTTCCTCCAGCCCTCCGTAGCCAGTAAGGTCCCCCGGGTCCTCCTGGCACCTCTACCGGTCCCGTTGCCGCTCTGGTCCCGCTGGCGGCTACTCGTCATCACGTTGGCGGGCGTGAGAAACCTGTGCATGTGCAGTTCTCTGAACCGTGCATGCGCAGGCCTCTCATGCCTGTCGGCGTGATGACGCGTAGTGGCCAGCGTGATGACTCGTAGCGTGCGCGACAGGGATGCGTACTGGCGACTTCAGGCCGATTAAAGGAGTCACCAGCGGGAGCGGAAGAGGACCCAGGAGGACGCCAGGGGACCTCGCGGCCTACGGTGGGCTGGAGGAAGCCTCAGGTAAGTGCAAATTGTGTTTTTAAAAGGTGCAGAGTGTCCCTTTAACTGAGTCATGGCCCTGGTCTTTTCAAAAGTATCAAAGGCTGAAACTAGCGTCAGTCGGGACTCAGGAGAAGAGAGGATACTCATATAATAATGTGAAGTTCGATTACACTCAGAATGAAAACTTTTGCACTAATGCATTAAACACAGTAAACAAAAAATAATAGTAAACACTATGAGACTGCTCTTGTGTCATTTCCATGAATATTTATACCTCACTGAAGCCACACATCTAGCGATTTTGGAGGCCAATCGACCAATAGACAAATCTCTCTCTGATCGAATTTGGTCGGAGAGAGATCTGTTGGTTGCCATAAACCGCAGTCTGATTCAGCATGAAATCTTTAGGAAATTGGCCTCATGACGCTGCCTCATCACCTTGCTGCCCCCTGCCGCTGTCACCCCTAGAGTAAACATACCCCTCCGTGGCCCTGCATTCATATATTACCTCTCTGCCGCTCACTGGCCCACGTGGTTGCCAACCATGTGGGGCGAGGACCGGAAGAGGAGTCCTGCAGTCAGTGGAAAGGTACAGGTGATACATTTACATTAGGGGGGACAGTGGCCAGGGGTTTCCATCCATTTCAGTAATAATTGTCAATGTACTTCCGGGTCGCGGCTTAGCTTCTAATTGTTGAAGGAAGCTGACAGAGACGGGGAGCCATTCAATGCAGGAGGCTGAGGAGGACACTGATTGACAGGCTGCCAGGTAAACAGAAGGCTAGCGACAATCAGATTGTCACTACCTGGGCGCTATTTTGCAGGGGCGACAGCACAGCCCAGGGAGGACTGGCGGCGGCAATAGAAGGACACAGAAGCATGCAGTACTTTGCAGTACTGGTAAGAGTCTAAAGCCTCATCTACATGCGTAGATGAGGCGGCGATGTGGCTTATCAATCGAGCCGCTGATGCGGCTCGATTGATAAGATCCGACAGGACGGATCTCCCCACCGCTGATTCCCTGCTTGCTCCCCGCGAGGGGACAATGACAGGGAATCGAGCGAAAGATAAGCGGCGCCGGCGGGGACGAGCGGGGAATCGAAATCCGGCGCACGGGTGGCAAGCAGGAACGCGGCGGGCACGCCCGGGGACGCGGAAGAGGCGATCCGGCGGCTAATCGAGCCGCCGGATCGGAGCCTCATCTACCCGTGTAGATGAGGCTTTAAAGGCAGGCCCATGAGAGGTGCTCGGAGTCCCAAGGCTGCAGGACAAATTATCAGACTGACTCCAAATTAAGTAATTAGGCAGGGACTGTTCTACCTTGTTTACACAGGTTAATACATTTCTGAAACACTCTGATAATGCCTGTGGCAAAGGCAAGCTTATCAATTAGCAGCTAAATGAGGTAAAAATTTAGAGTTTTAACCCTTCCAGTACCTTGAAAAATAGTCTAATATGTGTTAGACCATAGATGAAATTTAAGTATAACACCACTTAAAAGGGGATCTGAACTTAGAACTTCCTCTCTGCTCTAAAAAGATAAGCAACAGCATAATACAAACTTGTCTTTGTTACAGATGATACAGATCCTGCAATAAATCTGCAGCTTGTCTATTTCTTGCTTTCATGGAAGCAGACAAAGGATTAACATCCTGTGTTTACATTTACGTCTGCGGAGGACTGTCGAATTTCTGTGCTGACACAGTTGAGAGAGCAAAGAACACTTGTGATTATTTACAGATGAGGGGGAATTAGACAGGCTCTTCTCTCTAAAAACACACAGGATGCATTTCTCTCTGTTTAACTTGTGTCCTGTGCAGGCTGGGATTTACCTGACAGGAGCATATAGGCAGAGATGTCCTGGCACCCTAGACTTCGCCTTCCATGGACCCACAAACACCCGCCGAACCGCACTGCAAGTATGCTGGCTGGCCCAGATGTCAATTGTCTCTTACCCATCATAGGTAGCTACAGGTGTCCCTTAAAGAGACACTGAAGCGGAAAAAAAATTATGATATTATGATTTGTATGTGTAGCACAGCTAAGAAATAAAACATTAAGATCAGATACATCAGTGTAATGGTTTCCAGTACAGGAAGAGTTAAGAAACTCCAGTTGTTATCTCTATGCAAAAAAAAACATTAATCTCTACGACTTTCAAAGTCCTGGAGAGGGCTCTCTTCTGACTTTTATTATCTCAACTGTAAGTGAACAGTTTTCTTTTTATCTGCCAGAGGAGAGGTCATTAGTTCACAGACTGCTCTGAAAGAATCATTTTGAATGCAGAGTGTTGTGTAATCTGCACATATTAGAGAATGATGCAATGTTAGAAAACACACTATATACCTGAAAATAAAAATATGAGAATATTTTCTTTGCTGCTAATCTTCTAGTAATTATTCATAGTACACAACCAATCCATTATCTCATTTTTTTTCTTGCTTCAGTGTCTCTTTAATGCTAGCTAGTGGTGCCCCTGAGTGAAGGAGGAAGTACTAGGAGAAGGGATTGAGCCTCCTTTCCATCATCAGGCACCTGTAGGCAAGTGCCTACAGTGCCTTACAGTAAATCCGGCCCTGGTCCTGTGCAAGAGTTCAGGTCCAATTTAAGAATTTAAATTTTAGGAAGAAGTTAAAACTGTTTCTAATAATACCAGGTTACTGGATTTCACCCAGAGAGACGCAGAGTCCAGAGGGAAGGGCACAAACAGATGTGTCAGGCAGGGGCGTAGCAATAGGGGTTGCAGCGGTAGCGACCGCATCGGGGCCCTTGGGCCAAAGGGGCCCCGAAGGGCCCTCCCTCAACTGCAGTATTAGCTTTCTATTGGTCCTGTGCTGGTAATAATCACTTCTATAGATACTTTGAATAGTGATGATCATTAACAAACTGTTCCCCATCCCCTTCTTGCACCTCTGACACTGTAATTGTCCTTGGCAGGTTTTGGTGCGCCGTATCAATTGTTATGTATAGAGTGCTTGGGGGGCCCCATTGTAAAACTTGCTTCGGGGCCCACAGCTCCAAAGCTACGCCACTGGACTGTCAGGGAAGATCACAGCCTGCAGTTCTGGAGGTTTGTGCTTCAGGAAGTGGCTGCTGAAATGTCCCCTGATCAGGCATGTAATAAAGATCTACATGATGCCAGCAGATTAAATACCTTCTTCACAAACAGAAACAATTTCTCCCTAACACAAGACTAGGGAAACATCTGTGCTTGGGGTGGGCTTTGCATAGTCTCTATGATGAAGAAACTACGTTTTGGCTTGAGTTCTGCCTTAGCTATGAGGAGACTGAAGCTGCAGAGCGAGATAAATGAGAGAAAATCTCTTCTGCCTGTTCCCCACGCAGCAGTTAATAATAACACAAGCTGATGTGGAATCTGGAAAGGAAGTGAAATAAAACATTCTACGCCGAGTTAGTAAATACCCCAGGAAGGGCGATAAAGAGAAAAATTCCCCCCACCCCATGCTGCTGCCCCTCAGGTATACTGACCTCCACATCCATCCTCTCTCTCGGGGTGCCCATGTTTCTGCGCTGATGGTGAGGCTGAAGCTGCTGCAGCTGGGAGTTGAGTGGAGGGGAGGGGGGGGGAGGGCGAGGGAGGTCACAGCTGGGCACACATGTTCCATTCATCCAGATGGAGTGGGCCTCGGTCCATGGATCGGAGGGGAGCGCCACTGCAGCACAGATTGTCCATTGTGCGCACTCTGTTTACATTAAAGCCATATCTCACTTGCATTAAAATATTTTCTGTAAACACAGATCAGCGCTCCAAAAATCTATTTGTACATTAATAATCATATTTCTACCATTATTCCCAGTCAGATATTAATTTCCCAAACTTATTTTAAAGAGGAACAGTAGTGAAAATAACATAATTAGGGATGGGCAAAAATCTAAATTTTGCATTTGGGAATGCGTTCGTGAATTTTACCGCAAACTTACTGTTTGAGGCGACCTCCATAGACATTAAAGGGGTTCTGTGGATAGTAAAAAAACAAACAAACTGACACTTACCTGGGTCTTATATCGGCCCCCTGTAGCTGTCATGTCCCCGTGCCATCCTCCTACAATCCTCAGTTCCCCGCCGCCAATACCGGTCTATTATTCGTCGAGCAATAATGTGCACTCCTGCTCGTGTCTCCAGAGGCTTACTGCGCAGGCACAGTACAAGATTTTGTCATACTGCGTCTGTGCAGTAAGCTGCCAGCCGCGCAGTCGCGCTGGACAAGTAATTACACCGGGACCAGTGGCAGGGAATGGAGGATCGTAGGAGGAACAGTGCGGGACATGACAGTTACATGGGGCCGATAGAAGCCCCAGGTAAGTGTCAGTTCGTTTTATTTTTTATCATTCCACAGAAGCCCTTTAATGGACAGGCGAACATCTAAAACTTCCAGGGTATTTCTGCAGCCACAATTTGTGTAAAAATTGTACCAAAACCCGGACGGTGGTATGGCAGAGGAGGATCAAGTGCAAAATAGTTGCCCAAAAAAACGTATTTTGCGCAAACGCTATTTTAATGGTTATTTTTTTAGAAATTTAAATGGCCGCCAACTGTAGCGGTTAATAGCAAAGCCCCCATACAAGCTAGACTCACCAAATTTACAGGGTATGTAAAGGAGGAGAGTGAGTACAAGGGGGGGGGGGGGAGGGGGGAAACTTTTTAAAAAGAAAATGCATATATGCATGTAGGCCTAGTGCACACCAGAGCGGTTCGGCTGCGGTTTGCGATCCGCTTGCGGGTGCGGATCCGCTAGGGTAATGTATTTCAATGAGCTGGTGCACACCAGAGCGGGAGGCGTTTTGCAGAAACGCATACTCCCAGGCTGCTGCAGATTTTGGATTGCGGATGCGTTTCTGCCTCAATGTTAAGTATAGGAAAACCGCAAACCGCTCTGAAAAACGGCACTTCAGAGCGGTTTTGCCGGCGTTTTTTGTTACAGTAGCTGTTCAGTAACAGCTTTACTGTAACAATACATGAAATCTACTACACCAAAAACGCTTCACAAAACCGCAAAATGCTAGCTGAAACGCTACAGAAAAATAAGAAAAAGCGTTTCAAAATCTGCTAGCATTTTGCGGATCTGCTAGCGTTTTTTGTTGTGCACCACGCCATAGTGCATATCACTCACAGGCATGGGAGTGGAGGTGGGTACTAACTAGGGCACAATCGGGGACTCAACGATGGCTGTTTCGTGTCCTCTCGGGATGCTTGGTCACGTATGTGTATTGTCCCGAGGAGATGCGAAACGGCCGTCGTTGAGTCCCGGATTTTGCCCTAGCACTTACCTCCACTCCCATAGCAGTGAGTAATATGCACTATATGCAATTTTGAATGGAGACACTGTATTTGTTGTATACACTCATGCTGTGATCACTATGCAGGCTGCATCCGCTTCAATTAAAGCTACAGAAAGTAACTGTTAGTGCCTGACTCTTTGGACTTTGGACTCTGTTTCTTTGGACTTTCCGTTGCTATACGCCTTCCTTCCATTTACCAACACAGCACATTAGAGACGATGTGGCAGGCCTTCAGCTACTGGACGTGGTGAGAATTTTATACTTATATACATTCTCTGCTACAACTATAGATGGGGCCGCACAAGTCCATTTTCCTCTTGATAACTGCAATCTAGCTATACTTAGTATAGCTAGAGTCCCCGTCGTTGACACTGCCGCAGCCAGCTCCCGCTGTCATCCCCGCCCCCATACCTACCGCACCCATCTCGGGTGGACGTCTGTTAATGGACCAATGGGGAGCCCTGGAGGGAATTTTAAGATGCTTTGCTCTTGCTATACTCAGTATAGCTAGAGCTCCCGTCCGGTATGGAGGCTGCTACCGCCCGCTCCTGCTGTCAACCCCGCCCGTCGGACCAAGTTACGGAGCTCTGCTGTCTTTAGACAGCATTGATCCATGCCGGCAGGGACGTGCTATTGAGTCTCCTGACCGGGATCAGGCGGCGTTAAAACTATGCTGCATCAGGCTTAAGCAGCCACAAGTGCGGAGTAGTTTTAACTATAGACAGTCTTGAAGCAGCTAATGTGGTCATATGTGATGCAATATCTATGGGAATCACAAAAAAACAAATGACCATTTTTTAACAGAACAATTTAAAGGACTACTATTGCGAAAAAAGTAGGCAGTTAAAATCTGACAGAACTGACAGGTTTTGGGCCAGTCCATCTCCTCATGGAGGATTCTCATGGTTTTCTTTCTTTTCAACAGCATTTCCTGAACAGCAGTTTAACTGACTAAATAGTAAGATACCAGCCAGCCTCCCTACTCTCTAACACACTATTTTGTCTGTTAGACTGTGCAACTGCTGTTCAGGAAATGTTGTTGAAAACAAAGAAAACTCTGAGAATCCCCCATGAAGAGATGGACTGGCCTAAGACCTGTCGGTTCTTTCGGTTCTGATTTTAACTGCCTACTTTTTTTGCAATAGTAGTCCTTTAAATGACCACTTGTTACAATCAGTTCTGTGAAGAGAAATGGTCGATTAAAATATCATTGAAGATCAATGATCAGAAAATTTGAATTGATGTTAGTAATCAAACATAATGTCATGAACTCTTGCTACTAATTTTACCCCCCTTAGGCCCCATTTACACTTAATTAGTTGGTACACGGTTTTTTTTTTCTTCTTCATAGCAGTGCATTATGAAAAATCTTCCAGTTAAAATGTGTATTGTGTGAACTGAGCCATTGGGAAAAATGGGCATTACTTTGAAAATCAGTTGTCCTTTCAGTTATAACTGAGAGCAACTGATAAATGGGGCCTTATATACAAATATTATCCCCAAATATGTACCGGATAGGTTGTCTTTCCACGTTTATACTGATATATATTCTAGCTGCAAAAACAAACATATCACCTCCAGTGTAGGCCAGGCAGAGTAGGCTACATAACACAATTATTTATGCAGACCGACACATCTGACAAAAATAACAAATGAGGACCAAAAAAGGACAGAGTCATTTAGGTCAAATATAGGGCTCTCCAAAAGTTTGATAGTCGGGACATACATTATACTACCCTGCATTAGGCTCAGCAGATGTGAGACCAAGATCACAGGAATGACTGCTGTTCATTTTTCTGCACATTATCCTGTGTAGTCATTAAATCTGACGTGTAACTTTGGCCAAATGATTGGCGTCAAGTGCATTACTGCTGTACTGCTTCACAGAATTCACTAGGTGGCAGTGGCTGTCACCAGCAACTCTATACAGTATATGTATCATTTTAAAAAGAACAGAATACTTATGCAGAAGTGGAACAGGAAGTTAACAGATCTCTGGGTGTCACTGGGGACAGGAAATCTGGGAAAGTTGCCCCCAGTAACATCAGAAAAAAGACCCCAGAAGTTCTAAATTCCAAAGTTAAAAAAATAAAATGCTGTTGCAAGAGTTGTACTTTAACTACCAGAAACACTATGGGGAGTGTCTATTTATGCATCAGATTCTCCCTTTTCCCCCTTAAAATTTCTTGATGTGTGATTAGCTGGGGTACTGAGTAGGTACCGTACAATACCTGAGATTTATACTTTGCTTAGCCATCAGTAAAAGCAAGGAGTTTTGAATCAGGATGATACTATTTATTGGCTAACTTAGAGATGAATAAACAGTGAGCCTTTGGCTTACTAAAAGCCTTTGTCGGACTTGGTTCCTGACCGAATGTGAAAAACACAGCTTATATATACTGACATACAGAGGAGAAACATTCTTTAGCAAACATAAATAAATGTAATTAGATGCCTTAAAGCCTCCTGAAGTAACAGTTAAGGCATCTAATTACATTTATTTATGTTTCCTGCCTGGAGTGCCATTGGTACTGGGTGGCGCCATACCCCTGATTAAGTCCCCCCCAGCCAAGCCCTGCCTCCTGGATGAAGCCACACTCCCATGGGTGTTTGTACCTCCTTCTGTCCCCTTGTGCCTCCTTCTGTCTCCCTTTGTGCCTCCTTCTGTCTCCCTGTGCCTCCTTCTGTCTCCCTTTATGTATTCTTCTGTCTCCTTGTGCCACCTTCAGTCCCCCTGTGTTACCTCTGCCAGTCCAACCCCTCTCCCCACCCCCGTGCATCCAGAGATGGATTAAAGTGAAATGGTGCTCTAGGCAAGCAACGACTTTGGGCCCGCAATTGATGGCCACCTCGCTATTTTGGCAAGATTTTGTAGGGGTTAGCATAGACTAGACTCTCTCCAGGCCCTAGGCACCTGCCTAAGTTGACTTGTCAATCATCCGGCTCTGTGTGAGTCCCTCTGTCCCACTGTGCCTCCTTCTGTCCCCCTTTGTGCCTCCCTCTGTCCCCTTGTCCCACCATCTGTTCCCGTCCCCCAGTCCAGTGTGTAAAGGCAGAGTATAGTGCAGCAGAAGCTGTGCTCTGACCTACCCTCTGGAGTCCAGTGCTGTGCCTATGCAAACATCCTGTCTGTTTTTGGCTCCCTCTAGTGCTGGCTCTCCTCATGTAGCGTGCAATCACACTACATGTGGTAAGAGATGCTGGGCACTAGAGCGAGTGGTGAGCGGACAGGTGGAACCACAGCACTGGACTCCAGTTTTTTTTTTAAGGGGGGAGGGTGACACATAACTTCTTGCCTAGAGTGACAAAAAGGCTGCACGGTGGCGTAGTGGTTAGCGTTCTCGCCTTGCACCGTTGGGTCCCCGATTCGAATCCCAGCCAGGTGAACATCTGCAAGGAGTTTGTATGTTCTCCTCGTGTCTGTGTGGGTTTCCTCCAGGCACTATAGTTTCCTCCCAAATCCCAAAAACATACAGATAAGTTAATTGGCTTCCCCCTGGAAATTGGCCTAGACTACAATACATACACTACACGATACATGCATAGACATAGGACTCTGGTAGGGATTAGTTTGTGAGCTCCTTTGAGGGACAGTTAGTGACTAGAGTATATACTATGTACAGCGCTGCGGATATAATAATAATAATAGAAACACCCCTGCGCTGCAGACAATGCCAGTTATACTTCAGTGGCACCAGCTGGCGTTCAGCCTGTGCCCCATTTGCCAGGTGTCTATTTACCCAGCTAATAGCTGCCAGGGAAATCCAGGTGAATCCAGGGAGGTGATTGTACCTGAACGTGCTGTGAACTCCACTAATGACCCTGTCAGTTGTTTCTGTCAGAGTTGCAGAAAACATGGAGACTATGTGAGAATTCGGGTAACAGTTTTTATAACACTGCGATGCCCCTGTTGCTGGATGGTGTTAAATACAAGACGAGCTCTGCAAAGACTAAGTATAGAACGGCGACTCTCTGTAAGAATGTGGTGCCTGTGTGCGATGGGCCGGAGAATGGTGCAAGACGGAGGGCCGATGTAACATGGCGGATGCAGGGTACATGCTGTTCTGCTGTATGCCACGCACAATGCCATCCATCCAAAGGCCGCACTTCTTCTGCTGAGGCCCTCACTTAACAAACTGGAAAAAAAATACTATAACACTTTAAGATTTAAAGGGACATACCATGAAGTTCCATTGCACTAAACATTGAGTAAGATTAACCTTTGTAATTTACACTTTCAAGAAATGTTCAGCCTTCAAAAGTTATCATCTTCACAAGCATTAAAGCGAAACTCCACTTTCACTGGACATGTCTACAAACTTGAAGGACACCTGAACTGAGAGGGTTATGTAGGCTGCCATATTTATTTCCTTTCACACAATACCAGTTGCCTGGCTGTCCACCTGATCACAGATGGATTAAGATGTGATGGGGCTCTAGGCAAGGCAGAAGATTTAGTGCCCCCTCTTGGCTCTTTTGGTAAGCTGGAGTGGAGAGAGGACAGAGAAGGTGGCTGGTTGGCCCCTTGTCACCCACTAGACCCCAGGCTCCTGGGGAGGTTATAAAGTGCCTAGCACATGTCACCCCAAAGCTTGCCTCTTGGGATTTTTTGGAGAGATCCAAGGGGCTGATTCATGAGCTCCATGACAGCTAAATTCAAGGCTGCATGCTACGCTCAGTCTTGCAACGTAGCGTGCCTTCCTTAGATATGCACACTGCTTACATAGCAACGTGCGTTCCTTTAAATGCCGGCCGCTGCTGTGAAGTATCGCAACCGCGATACTTCACTAGAGCGGCCGCTACTATGTTAATTGACATAGTTACATAGTAATTCACCCCCTTTACCTCATATGGCTGCAGCACAGATGCTCCCGCACGCTCCTCCCTCCGCTGTGGCTGCCGGCCAGAGAGGCCCCCTGCTCGCTACTCCCTCCCTGCTTGCTCTCCCCCCCCCCCCCTTCCGCAGTGTAATGGAGGCAATAGGAGAGACACACACTCACCTCATACAAGTTCCAAGCGATGCAGCTACAGCAGCTCCCGTCTATCTCCCCAGTAGTCACTCTGCCCTTCACTTCCTGCTTTGAGTGGAGAAGCAGGAGTGAAGGGCAGAGTAACTACAAACTTCTACTCAGCCACCATTGAATCGATTCTCTTCTCTTCAATCTTGGTCTGGCATGCTGGCGCCACAGACAGCGACAAGTACAAACTACTAAGGGTCATCAAGTCGGTGGAGAGGATCATTGGGAGAACCCTCCCCTCACTTGCCCACCTACACAACACAAGGCTGTGATCTAGGGCACTGAGGATTGCAAACGACCTCTCCCACCCAGGCAACAGATACCTCAATCGGGTCATCTCAACAAAGACCACTGACTAGACACAAGAACTAATTTTTCCCCTCGGCTGTCAGGCTCCTAAACTCCCTCCAAATACTCCCATCTGCACTCCCACCTCCCTCAGCGAGCCACGGTCTGAGCTGTGACTCTGCCAATCACTTTGTCCACGACACAGGACTGACTAACTCGATGTAAGACTGGTCCTTTAGTTATCTTGTGTGCGGACAGGAACCACAAGATGATCTGTTATTTCACGTCATGTTCGATCTATGTAAACGGTTATTGTTGTCCCTCTGCTTGATGTCTTTTGCATGCATGTGAACCTATTATATATGTCTTCCTTTTGAGCTATGTATTGTGCCAAATCCAATTCCGGGCATAACCCTGTTATGCTTGGCGAAATAAACAATTCTGACATGAGCTGCTTCAGCTGCATCGCTTAGAACTTGGATGAGGTGAGTGTGTGTCTCTCCTATTGCCTCCATTACACTGCGGGGGTGGGGGGGTTTAGGAAGAAGAGCGAGCGGGGAGGGAGTAGCGAGCAGAGGGCCTCTCAGGTCGGCAGCCACAGCGGAGGGAGGAGCGTGCGGAAGCATCAGGCCAGGTCTATGTAGAGCACCAGCAGCTGCAGTAATTTAGTGGAATGGGGGATGAATTTGGAGGGAGCAGATCTGACAATCACTTGGGATGTGGCAAGGGGTGGGTGGTCGGGCCCGGAATACTTTTGCCCTGGGGCCCCATTGTAGCTAGAACCGGCCCTGCACGCTACGTTGCAAGACCGAGCGTAGCGTGCAGCCTTGAATTTAGATTGCGATGCTGTCATGTAGCTCGTACTGCTATAGCAGTGTAGCTTCATGAATCAGCTCCCAGTTTACTAATTCTTAATAATCTTCCACTTATCAAGTTGGGTTATACACATAGGGGCTGTTCGCAAAAGTTCTCCAAAGTGTTGCTTTATTGGCAGGAATCACCTCTATGGTAGAAGACATCACCACCGAGTAACCTGCTACTATACACTTATGTAATGCTTATTGAGTCTATACTTATAGAGGAACTCCAGTGAAAATCCTATATAATAAAATCCAAGTGTCTCTGCATCCGTGTGTGTCTCTGCTCATAACAAACTGCGCATGCCCGCAGAGACACTGAGGGGGAGTGACGTGCGGCTTCAAGGGGCGGACGGGGCCAACGGGTGGGCGTGTGCGCCGCGGGTGTGTGCGTGGAGGGTGCGTGGGTGTGCGCGCGGCGGGTGCGCACGTGGCGGGTGAACATGCAGTGACATGCGGTGACAGACCTAGAGCCCGTTTTTAAACGGGCTTAGGTTAGCTAGTAATGTAATAAAAAAGTGCTTAATGTTTACAATAATTTTGTATAAATGATTTAGTCAGTGCTTGCCCATTGTAAAATCTTTCCTCTCCCTGATTTACATTCTGACATTAATCACATGGTGACATTTTTACTGCTGGAAGGTGATATCACTGGAAGGAGATGCTGCTTGCTTTTCTGGCAGTTGGAATCAGCTGTTATTTCCCACAATGAAACGACGCCCCCACAGTGTGATGTCAGGACCTCAGAGCTGTGAGGTCGCTGACATCACACTGTGGAAGGGGTTCCACCACAAAATCAGCCACACAGAGCCCCTTGAAAATATTTCTCACGGAAAAAGGGGGTACCAGCTACTGATTGGGATGAAGTTCAATTCTTGGTTACGGTTTCTCTTTACGATAGTTGGCGGAAACACCTCCTTCTTCTATTATTGATCATTGGATGTGCTGTTTTTCTCCCTTTTTTCTGTTTTTGTTTTGTTTCTTCCAGATGTTATTCAAGTTATGTATATACCGGATGCCTTATCTTTATGAGTACAGGTGCTAATTTATATTACTGTGCATGGTCTCTACTCACTCAAGAATATCATTATGTCATGATTCTATTTTCTGAATGTACCTAATAAGATTGTGGTCCTGCGTGCCCACCTGTTGCATTCAACTATAGATACATTGTATTATTTACTTGCCATTGTACTGTATGCTTTATACCTTTTGCCAATAAATTGTTCAAAAAAAAAAGTGCCTACACTGCCTTGTACCTCCTGGAGTCCTGGGCTGTGCATCATGATATCATTATCCAGGGGACTCAGAGAGGGGTCTAAGGGAAAAATCCCAATGTATGCAGTATTGGGGGCACCTCAGCAAGGCTGCTCTAATGCAGTGTTCATTTGATTAAAGGAGAACTGTAGTGAGAGGTATATGGAGGCTGCCATATTTATTTCCTTTTAAGCAATACCGGTTGCCTGGCATCCTGCTGATCCATCTGGCTAAAGAAGTGTCTGAATCACACCAGAAACAAGCATGCAGCTAATCTTATCATATCTGTCAAAATTGTCAGAAACACCTGATCTGCTGCATGCTTGTTCAGGGCCTATGGCTGAAAGCATTAGAGGCAGAGGGTCAGCAGGATAGCCAGGTAATTGGTATTGCTTAAATGGAAATAAATATGGCAGCCTCCATATACCACTCACTTCAGTTCTCCTTTAAGGTTTTTTTTCCCAAAAGGGTTTAATGCCAAATTAAATATTTATTACCGGTAACTGTTGTTGGGCCATAAGAACAATGTAGCCTGCAAGACATTAATCACAAGTGCAAAACTTTTTAGAGGCCAATAAGGTTATAATTTTTATTCTGGATAAACACCTTTTGTTTTTTGTTGGATTACATCTAGCATGTGTACAGGGCTTTAAGTGACACCTTTTGCAAACAAAAGTTATGGGTGATTTTCCCCTCCCAAAGACAGGTCCACTACTTTTTGTTGGCTAAACTCCAAATGTTTTTAGAAAATAATGGGTCCAATCCAATTAACTTTTTTCATAAGTTTTCTCCTAGGAGATAATTGTGTATCTTCAATTTAAAATAGAATACAAAAAGAGACACTGAGAGCCCGATATAGTGTAGTATGTAGTGGTAGTATGGATATGGTGTAGCAAGTATGTCTTTATACTCACAAACACGGGTTATCATCCAGGCAACCACTGTAAATGCAGGTGGGGAGATTAGACCTGTCCCCACTCAGGATTAATAAGGTAGCCATACACTGGTCGATTTGCCATTAGATCGACCAGCTGACAGATCCCTATCTGATCGAATCTGATCAGAGAGGGATCGTATGGCTGCCTTTACTGCAAACAGATTGTGAATCGATTTCAGCCTGAAACCGATCACAATCTGTGGAGCCGCCGCTGCCGCCTGTCCCCCCCCCCCCACCCTCCGCGCATACATTACCTGACGCTGGCTACCGGGCATCTTCTCCGCATCTTCTCCACGCTGCACCCGCTCCATCCCGGCGCTTCCTGTGTCACTCCGTGACCAGGAAGTTCAAATAGAGCGCCCTCTATTTGAACTTCCTGGTCACTGCAGTGACATGAAGCGCCGGGATGGAGCGGGTGCAGCGCGGAGAAGATGCGTAGAAGACGCCCGGGAGCCAGCGTCAGGTAATGTATACCTGATCGGATCGGCCGCCGCTAGCGACGCGCTCCCTACCCGCGGGCGATCGAGGGTAATTTCCCGCACGGCGCGATCGACGGACCGATCCGATTTCGGGAGGAAATCGGATCGGCGGGTGCGTTTAGCGCGAACAATTGGCAGCAGATTCGATCCCAGGATCGAATCTGCTGTCGAAACGGCCGCGAATCTGGCCAGTGTATGGCCAAGAAGTCACTCTCTGTAGATCGGAAGAAAGGGGCAACACCCCTCCACCAAGGGTGGACTCAGGAAGTGTACAAGCAGACAGAGGCGCTAAAAGGAAAGTCTCTAAGGTGGTCAAAAATTACAGAAGGCCCAGGTGGATAACCCTTCTCCAAGTAGACACAATGAACTGTTGATAATGTTTAACAAAAATCTATTTTACATACGCCAGAAAAGTGCAACGCGTTTCGCAGGTATATCCCGCTTCTTCAGGATATAGGCGGAGCATATAGCTCATGCAGGTCTAGTATGAAGCAAAGCGCCTCTGTGCTGCACAGAGGTGCTTTGCTTTATACTAGACATCTATGACTGTTAATCCTGTGACATTGTTATATTCCTTGTCGTTTTCTTCCTTTGTCTTTATCTTCTAACCATTACCGGTATAACTGAATTGTGATTGCAAGCATTTATCCTTTGTGTTCCTCATTCTAATACATAAACAAGGCACACACCATAAGATCCCATCAGCCAGCATCTTTGCACAGCGGGCCTTGTCCAGTTATATGAGACATTGCACTAGTAGAAGTGTGGTTTTTGCAGGTCATGTGACACGTGGTGGGGTATTTGACACATAGGTGGTATGTTTACTGATGCTCCTGATGTGAGTGTAACACACTCCCTTTAACTATCCAGACCTGCTACTAATAGACCGATATTTCAAACTAAGTGCATGTCCACTGCATAACTTACCAGAAGGAATAGAGGGAATTCTTGTAAAGAACTGCAATAAAAACACAAATATGCTACTTTTTGCACACATTAGATATTTTAGGAAAAAATGTAGAAATAGAAATACAATGATCCCCACCCCTCTCCAGGGCCGTTTCTGACATATTTCAGAATCAGAATTAGATTGATTTGCTAAGTACAAGGAATCATACAAGGAATTGCTTCTGACATAGACAGCTCAGAGATGAACATATAGTGTGAACATAAATAAACACAGTGGAGTGGAGTCGGGAAGGAATTTTTCCCTTTCAAGGCTAATTGGCCCAGGCCTTGTAAGGTTTTTCGCCTTCCCCTGGAACAACAACTGTGCAGGGTCAGGTTGGAGTTTTGTTTTATTAAATTATTATTTTATTTATTTATTTCTGCTTGGACTTGATGGGAGGATGTCTTTTTTCAACCAAACTATGTAGATCGTGAGAACGAGTGAACATGATGATATGGACACACGTTATACATACCTCCCAACTTTTTGAGACAAGAAAGAGGGACGCTTTACAATCCGCCCCTGCCATGCTCCTAGTCACATATACCACAAATACTTTGTTTTATAATGCTAATCAAACTAGTACCTCAGTAGTGAGAACCCCCGCAAATGGTTCAGAGGCTTCTTGTCCACGTAGAGCCCCCCCAATGCAGGATCCCTCTTTATCTACTGCCCATTTTTCCAGCCATGGATGAAGATCTGGGCTGAGCTTGCCCAATAGCAGGAAGCACCTTTGCTCTACTGGGCATGTGCGGGCCTTACTCGTGCATGCCCAGTCTGGATGGACTTGTCCATGGCTGGGAGCACACCCAGAAAGAAACCTATTTGACTCATGCTGAGTTGAATACCTATAAATGGTACCTACAGTATATCTTTTTTCCCCACACTTTGCTTTAAGGGATACCTGAGGCAATGTTTTTATCTAAAATGGTGGCTATATGTATGTGTGGGGAAGTGAGGTGATCCTTAACGCACTGCTCTTTTTCCGTTGTCCCTCTCCATTTCACTTTTAAATTGGCTGGTTTGCTTCTCCAAGTCGGCCAAGTTGCACAGAAGTGCACATGTGCCGGCCCTGCAGCGCACGCCCTTGCTCACGCTCCCATAACCAGGAGCATTCTGCCCATGTGTTGCTATGTAGCTTGATGTAGCAGATCGCTCCCTGGCCACAGGAGTGTGATTGACGCATGCCACAGGGTTAGCGCATGCATAGTACTGCACCAAGCAGAGGGGGCCTTTACAGGGTAATGGAGGGGGGCAGCGACAAATGGGAGGTCCGGTAACACTCCCCCCACACACATATATATAACCACCATTTTAGATGAAAACTTTGCCTTGGGTGTCCTTTAAGCAAATCAAATCAGGCCTTTTGGGCCTTACAAAGACTTTTTTTTAAATAAAAAATAAATATAAATCTTATTACATTAGAGACATATTAGGGCATAGGAGCATGTGTTGATAAGAATACACCTGCTATTCTAGACCTGTAGACACTTGTCAGCACAGCATTGCCCTTCTTTCTCCTCGATGTCCAGGGCTCCAGCATGCTCTGTGTTGCACACAGCCGCAGCCCCATTCAAACTCCCTGCGCTGCTCAGCTCTGCCAGTCAGAACATTGAGGGGGCGGGACGGAGCCGGACCAGGTCTGCAGTATACAGCACTGTGATTGTTAGGTCATTTGCACAATACATGTCTGCCGGTGCAATGACAACTTTGCACCAGCAGGAAAGTGAGACAGTGGTGCTGTGGCAGCCGGGAGTCGGGACTGCACAGGGAGAGGGCGGGACATGGGATAGAGTAACTCAAATCGTGGTAGTCCGTCAGAATTCGGGACGGTTGTGAGTTATGTGTTACGTACTAAGACAAACATGCATAACACATTGGGGATTACTATTTGGGTGGGGGTGTTCCAACTAACTAGCATACATTGACAAAACAGCATACATTTAAAGTGATATACCCCTTTTTAGTAGAATCAGTGTCCCCTTGCCCGCTCGCTTCGCTCGCTGGGCTGCGGGCTCGGTCCTCACTTCGCTCGGACAACTTTTTGTTCTAGCTCTATGTCCACTTGGATAGTGGAGATTGCACATCAGCACCCAGGCAGCTAACTGGGGTTGCAAAGGTTAATGCTGCTGATGGGCATTATGGGGTTAATGTATGACCTGCATGACTTTGCACATGCTCAGTAGCATTTGTATGCTATTTTGTCGAGTATGCTAAAATGTTGGAACAGGGGCATATTCAGCCTAAAATAAACATTCTAAGGGTCCGTTCCTCATAAAAAGGTATCTACTGACCGGGTTTTTTTCCAACAACTCACCCCAGAAACCCTTATGTGCTGACTTCTGGCTCCTAGCCCCGCCCCCTTGCAGATGGGTGCTGAGACAGAGAGTGCCAAGGAAGCCCCACAGCATATCTCTGCAAGGGGGCAGGGCTACAGGACGGACACGGGCTTGGGGGGGTGAGTTGTTGGAAAAAGACCCGGCAAGTGATTATAACTTTTTATGAGAGTTTGGTCTGTCCAATGTTTATTTTAGGCTGAATAGACTCTTTAATTGTGTAGTTTTACAGCATGTTTTTATACTGCCAAAACAGGGACAAGAGTTTATAGTGTTTTTGGGGATAACTTAAACCCTAACTAATGCTATGTTAGGGCTCGTTTTAGTTACGTGTTCCTGTGTGTATAGTGTGTGGTGCACAAGAAGATAAGCAGTGCATGGGTTGCACTGTTTGTTGTTCACATTTATAGGATGCACAGCAGTGCGTTGCAATAACACACTGCTGCATGCATATTGGTCCACAGTACAGTGCTTTCCAAATTCATTGTCAGAGAATGAGATGGGCGCTACAAAGGAAAGCAACACAAGCGCCGTGTGTTTATATACAAACGCACGGCCACCTGTGTTGTATACTGGGTACAAGGCCTTTTTGTGAATCACAAGACAAATACTTAAAGGGACTCCGAGCAGTGCAGAAACTATGGAAAGATGCACATCATTTTAAAGCTCTCTTTTTCCTCTTTCCAATGATATATAAACCGCCACCCTACGCCTTTTAGTTTTCGCTATTTTCGCGATTGAAATTGCCGCGGCCGCGGTTTCGATCGCGAAAATCTAAAAACTAAAAGGCATAGGGCAACGATTTAGGTGTCGTCAGAAAGAGGAGAAAGAGAGCTTTAAAATGATATCCATCAAGCCATAGTTATATTGTATTACACAGGGCGACTTTTTGTCAAAGTCATCAGCTGCATTCAGCAGAATGGAGCTGCTGACACTGGGGAAAGTGTCGTCCTGTGTAATACAATATAACTATGGCTTGATGGATATCATTTTAAAGCTCTCTTTCTCCTCTTTCTGACGACACCTAAATCATTGCCCTATGCCTTTTAGTTTTCTCTATTTTCGCATCGAAATCGCGGCCGCGGCAATTTCAATCGCGAAAATAGCGAAAACTAAAAGACGTAGGGTGGTGGTTTATATATCATTGGAAAGAGGAGAAAGAGAGCTTTAAAATGATGCGCATCTTTCCATAGTTTCTGCACTGCTCGGAGTCCCTTTAAAAAATTATTTGATTGAAGGATACCCTAGGTGGCACGTGACATGATGAGATAGACATGTATGCACAGTGCCAAGCACACAAATAACTAGGCTGTGTTCCTTTTCTTTCTTTCTCTGCCTGAAAGAGTTAAACATCAGGTATGTAAGTGGCAGTTCCTGTCTGAGTCAAGACTGGGTCAGACTACAGTGTGACCCTCACTGATGAGAAATTCCAACTATAAAACACTTTCCTAGCAGAAAATGGCGTCTGAGAGAAGGAAAGAGATAAAAGGGTCAATATTTCACAGATTTTAGCTCTGGCATACTTCAATGAATGTGTCATTGAGCAAAAACAATAAAACAGTAAAAACTTAAAAAGTAGATTAAAATATCAAATAAAAAACTGTGGAGTATCTTAAAAAGTCATTTTTTGGAGAAGGAGGATAGATACAATTGTTTTATTTAATTAGTTTATTTTCTCCTCGGGTGTCCTTTAACCACTTCAGGACCACAGTGCTAAACCCCCCTAAAGACCAGGCTATTTTTGTGTAAATTGGCCACTGCAGCTTTAAGGCCAAGCTGCAGGGCTGCACAACTTGGCACACAAGTGATTTACCCCCCCCCCCTTTTCTCCCCACCAACAGAGCTCTTTGTTGGTGGGGTCTGATCACCCCCCCTAGTGTTTATTTTTTTTTTATATAAATATTTGCATTTTTATTTTGATATTATTTTTTTACTATTTATTTATTTCTGCAATCCCCTCCCTTCCCCCTAGCCAACCAATCACTGTGATCAGCTGTCATAGGCTTCAGCTGATCACCTCTGATCCCCTGGAGGGGACAGCCGTGTCACACGGCTGTCCCCAGTACAGCTCTGCTGCGGATTGCAGCGCTGTACAATGTAATGAGCAATCGTCGATTGAAGACTGAAGGCAGGGTGGAGCTCCATCTCTCAAGCAGGAGATGCGCGCGCAACCTGCGCGCAATCTCCTGCAGTAGCTGGCCCCAGGACTTGACGCCAATTAGCGTTAGGCGGTCCTGGGGCTGCTGCTGCGGCCATGCTCATCGGCGTGGGGCGGTCTTGAGGTAGTTAAAACAAATGAAAAATTACCTGAAGTAAATGAAGGTGATTAAGACTCTTGGTGATCAGCCCATAACCTCTGAGAATATGAAAGATAAGAGAGACCACGAGCCCAATGGTGTGATATTGCCAGTATGAATTGGTGTATTGTCAGGGATATGATGATGATTATACTCACAAAGGTAGGTTGCAACAATTTGCAACCACCATTAGAGCCTGCGGCATATGACTGTCTAGGCTCGGTATTCCTAGTCTGCTGTGTAGGTACTGGGTGGTCGCTCTACTTGGAATTTTAATGGACACACACCCGTGTCACCTTTAAAACTGTAAACTCCTAACAGGGGTATCGGCTATCTCAAAAACACTGGTTGAAGCGCCCTAGATGTATACTGTGCAAGAACTGTATCTTGTAATTTAAGAGGTAATGTGCCCTTCCTTTTCTGAAGAACAAACCAGATTTTAGGATAATTGTTTATTTGTTCAAGCACACAATAGACACTGTTTTAGGGCTACTGGCCTGCTTCCTCGGGTCAATAAAAGTGCCTTATGAGTAATGCAAAAACAAGTGTGAGCACCTCTAGTGCATTACTCATAAGGCACATTTATTTACCTGAGAAGTAGGCCAGTACCCGTGAAACGTATTGTCTGTTGTATGGTTGAACAAATAAACAATTATCCTAAAATCTGGTTTGTTTTTCAGGAGGGGTAAGAAGGCACATTACCTCTTAAATTACAAGATATAATTATTGCACAGTATACATCTAGGGCGCCTCCACCAGTGTGTTTGAAGTAAATGAAGCTTAGTGAGTTATGCCCTCAAACTCTAGACCATACATGTCAAACTTTGGCCCGTGGGCCAAATCTGGCCCTCAGCCCTCAAGTAGTTTCCCCACTTTGCATTATGTTTGGCTCACTATTGACCACCAGGCAAGCTAAACTAGGGGTAAAGCCCTACATCACCAGGAAAGCCATATGGGAGAGGGTAAAGCACCAGACACCAAGGAACTGTTTAGAGGTGGGATGGGGGACACTAGACACCAAGGAAATATATAGGGGATGAAGGGGGGCAGAAGACACCAGGGAACTGTATAGGAGGAGAGAGAACCACTATACACCATGAAACTGTATAGGGGAGGGAGGACTACTAAACACCAGAGAACTGTATAGGGAGGGAGGAGGGCCATTGACACCAGGAGCTTTATAAGGCCCCGTTCACACTTGCGGTTTTGTAAAAACCGGAACGGATGTCCGGACCGCACCGGACCTAATCCGTACGGTTCCTATCTGGATCAGGTCCGGATCCGGTCCGTTTGCATCCGTTTTCCGTGCGGTATGAACACGGTTGCGGTCCGGATCCGGTTTCTTAAAGAGATAACAACCTGTAAATACCTGGGGTCTGGGAGGTCAGCAGAAGCTCTGGGGTCATTGTTGGAGACAGGTGGACGTGTGGAGACCATCCGTGGATACAGAGACTGTAGTTGGGACCATGGATCCAGTCATTTTTTACTCGTACCTGGGAATTCTCTCCTTCTTGTTGTTCACCTACTACTATGAAGGCCTCACCTCCTCGTTATCAGACATATCATCAGACATGTTGCTGCCAAAGAGCTCCAGCATGAAATCCCTGCTGCTCCACTCTGTGAACGCTGGGCCCATGTGGTCCCCATCCAAAATGGCCACTAGAAAAAGCATAGGAAGTGGGGTAGAACGTCCGGTTTTTATAGCCAGTGTGTTGTGCGCTCTCCGGTTCTCATTGGTTTGTATTGGCCGGATGCAACAGTCTGGCTCCGCTCCGGATACGTCTGCCGGAGGAGCCGGACCAAAAAATAGTGCATGTTGGATCTTATGCCGAAGTGCGGATCCGGTCCGGCTCCGGTCCGGCCGAAACGGACGCATGTGAACGGACGCATAGACTTTCATTGCTATGCCGTGCGTCCGTTCCGCATGCGGTCCGGCTCCGGCACGGCGATTCCTGGACGGCGACCGCTAATGTGAACCGGGCCTAAGCGAGGGAGGTGGTCACTAGACAATGAGGTTGGCCCGTGACTTGGTCCCAGTGTTCAATTTTCGGCCCACTTTATATTAGAGTTTGACACCTCTGCTCTAAACTATTTGAAATAAACGAAAAACTACTGTCTAACCTATAAGAGGAATACAACAACAAACATAAACGTGTCTTTTTGAGGGACACAATTTCTCATCTCTGCCACAGGCGCTGGAGGTCCTTGTCCCGGAGATGGTTACAGGTTGCATCCTGCACTGCTGATGCTACTGAAAAATCAACAAGGTATTGCTTGCTTGACTCTGTACACTGCACGAATCAACACATGAGAAACTCATCTGCTCGGAATGCTTAGGTGCACCTAACGGCCATTCTGCAGGCCAAATTCCTGCACAGAGCATGATGAGTGACTCATAGCAGCCCTAGAAAGTCAGCGAGCACCATAAGTGTCACAGTGAGATCACTGCAGGCAGTTCTGCTAAGGCAAAGTTCTATGTTGACATTAAAGTTGTCACACCGGTTTGAATCACTATATTAGAAAATCTCATATTAGTTTACTTTACCAATTCACTAGTGCAAACATTCTATGTTATTGCCAAGCTTTTTCCATCTCTACCCCCCCCCCCCCCCCATCTGCATAAGTTAAATAGATCATATCAAACTTTTGTTTGGGAGAATCATTTATCCTCTCCAAAACAACCCTTTGGCTACTTTTTTTATGAACTATAACTCGGGCTTATTTTTGGAAAAGGGCTTATATTTCGAACTTCCTTGAAAATCCTGAAAAATCATGCTAGGGGTTATTTTTGGAGTAAGTTTTATCTTTGTGGATACAGGGTAGAGTAGTACCAGTGTTCTCCTCAGGCTCTTTTAGCCGGGTGCTCAATCCTGCTAATTTCGTTAAGCACCCGGTTGTCATCGGCTCGCCTCTTCATCCTCTTCCTATGCTGTAAGCAGAGTTTTACCAACCCTGCATACCCCCACGTACCTCACCCGGCTACTTGTTCATGCCCCGGCTGGAAAAAAGTTCTGAAGAGAACACTGCTCTCTCTCATTTAGATAGTAGTAGGCAGCTCTCTGTCAGTTGGATGGAAGATAGCTAGGTCAGTTGGGCAGTAGTAGCCAGCTGTCAGTTGTATGGTAGACAGCTATGTAAGTTGGATAGTAGACAGCTCTCTGTCAGTTGGAAGGTAGTAGAAAGCTCTCTGTCACTTGGATGGTAGTAGGCAGCTATCTGACAGTTGGATAGCAGTAGACAGCTCTCTGCCAGTTGGATAGCAGTAGACAGCTCTCTGTCTACTGCTATCCAACTGACAAAGAGTGGTTGGATAGATGTAGACGGATCTCTGTCATTCGGATGGTAGACAGCTATGTCAGTTGGATAGAAGTAGACATCTCTCTGTCTTTTGGATAGCATCTAGACAGCTCTCTGTCAGTTGGATAGCAGTAGACCGCTCTCTGTCAAATGGATGGTAGTATAGACAGCTTTCTGTCAGTTCTGTCAGTTGGATAGTAGCAGACCACTCTCTGTCAGTTGGATGGTAGACAAGTTTGTCAGTTGAATAGTAGCAGACAGTTCTCTGTCAGTTGGACAGTAGTAGACAGCTGTCAGTTGGATAGCAGTAGACAGCTCTGTGTCAGTTGGACAGTAGTAGACAGCTGACAGTTGGATAGCAGTAGACAGCTCTGTGTCAGTTGGACAGTAGTAGACAGCTGTCAGTTGTAGGGTAGACAGCTATGTAAGTTGGATAGTAAACAGCTCTCTGTCAGTTGGATAGCAGTAGACAGCTCTCTGCCAGTTGGATGGTAGTAGACAGTTATCCAGGGGCGGACTGACAACTCATGGGGCCCCCGGGCAATAGGAGATTATGGGGCCCTATACCAGTGTTGGCCCACATTCCACGTTATTTTTTACAGACTAAGATATAATAATTTACTGCCAACAGATATTTTACACTGATAAACAACCCCGTGCCGCCGAAAAATGGGTGTGGTTATGCAACCGAATGTGGGCGTGGTCATGGGTGGGGCAAAATATACATGACCTTAGCAGTGGTGTAAAAGGTCTGCCGGGGAAGTTTGAACTCTGCCATAGTGTTTCCCCCAAAATACATGTAATCTGACAGCATTTCACCAAAAATCCATGCAATATGGCAGAGATTCCTCCAAAATACAGATAATATGGCAGTCATTCCTCCAAAATAGACGTAATCTGGCAGCAGCGGTTCCACAAATACACATAATTTGGAAGCGGTTCCCTAAAATATGCGTAATCTGGCAGCGGATCACTCAAAATACATGTAATCTGGCAGCAGTGGCAACCCCAAAATACACATAATCTGGAAGCAGCGGTTAGCCCAACATACACAATCTGGTGGAAGCGGTTCCCCAAAAATACACTTACTGCGCTGAAAAATGGGTGTGGTCATGCAACAGAATGTGGGCGTGGTCATGGGTGGGGCAAAATATACATGACCTTAGCAGTAGTTTAAAAGGTCTGCCGGGGAAGTTTGAACTCTGCCATAGTGTTTCCCCCCAAAATACATGTAATCTGACAGCATTTCACCAAAAATCCATACAATATGGCAGAGATTCCTCCAAAATACAGATAATATGGCAGTCGTTCCCCCAAAATAGACGTAATCTGGCAGCAGCGCCGGTTCCCCCAAATACACACAATTTGGCAGCGGTTCCCCAAAATATGCGTAATTTGGCAGCGGATCACCCAAAATACCATGTAATATGGCAGCAGTGGTTCCCCCAACATACACAATCTGGAAGCGGTTCCCCAAAAATACACTTACTCTGGCACCTGTTTCCCAAAATACACTTAATATGGCAGCTGCGGTTCCCCAAAAATAGTTAATCTGGCAGCAGTTCCCCCAAAATAGGTGCCCCCAGCATAGGTAACCAGGTCAAAAGGTATCCCCAGTGGAAATAACCAGGTCTATAGGTGTTGTCTGTGCAGGTATCCAGGTCTATAGGTGTCCCCAGTTTAGAAAGCCAGGTCTATAGGTGTCCCCAGAATAGGTAGCCAGGTCTATGGGTGTCCGCAGAATAGGTAGCCAGGTCTATGGGTGTCCCCAGTATAGATAGCCAGGTCTACAGGTGTCTCCAGAATAGGTACCCAGGTCTATAGGTGTCCCCAGTACAGATAGCCAAGTCTATAGGTGTCTCCAGTATAGATAGCCAGGTCTATTGGTGTCCCCAGTATATGTAGCCAGGTGTATAGGTGTTCCCAGTATATCCAGGTCTATAGTTGTCCCCAGTAAATGTAGCCAGGTGTATAGGTCTCCCCAGTATATGTAGCCAGGTGTATAGGTGTTCCCAGTATTTGTAGCCAAGTCTGTAGGTGTCCCAAGTATATGCAGCCAGGTGTATAGGTGTCCCCAGTATAGCCAAGTCTATAGGTGCCCCCAGTATACGTAGCTAGGTCTATAGGTGTCCCCAGGAAGGGAGGCAGCCAGTGAAAGGGAGCGATGGGCAAAGTGGCGGAGAAGGGGGGACGTCTCCCCCCCCCCTTCCCTCACCTTGGGGCTCCCTTCCTGACTCTTCCCTCCGGATTCATTATTAAGTCTCGGTACAGCGGCTGACAGTGGGCGGGGACTTCCCGCTGTTCTTCCAGCCGGCGGACGGAGCTGTGATCTCTGTGCCGCTAGTCTGGTCTTGAGTACTCCAGACTAGCGTCACACAGATCACAGCTCCCTCTGGCGTCTGTGTAACAGCGGTAAGTCCCCGCCCGCTGTCAGCCTCGGCACCTAGACTTAAACATTAATCTGGAGGGGAGAGCCAGGAAGGGGGGCCCCAAGGTGAGGGAAGGGGGGGGGGGGAGACGTCCCCCCTTCTCCGCCACTGTGCCCATCGCTCCCTTTCACTGGCTGCCTCCCCTCCTGCTCAGGGTGCTCTGCCCCCCCCCCCTGCCCGAGTTCCCGTAAGTCCTCCCCTGCAGCTCTCTGTCAGTTAGATAGCAGCAGACAGCTCTCTGTCAGCTGGATAGCAGTAGACAGCTCTGATTAATAACAATTTTGCCAGATACACTTTGAACAGTAGATGATATAACAGGCGCCCGAAACAGAAATAAAAAAATGACAGAGCCTGTCATGACAAACTGTGTCTTAAGGTGGCCATACACTGGCCTGATTCCCGGCCGTTTCGACAGCAGATTCGATCCTGGGATCGAATCTGCTGCCAATCGTTCGCGGTAAACGCCGCCGACGATCCGATTTCCTCCCGAAATCGGATCGGTCCGTCGATCGCGCCGTGCGGGAAATTACCCTCGATCGCCCGCGGGTAAAGTGCGCGTCGCTAGCGGCGGCCGATCCGATGAAAAATACATTACCTGATGCGGGCTCCCGGGCGTCTTCTCCGCATCTTCTCAGCGCTGCACCCGCTCCATCCCGGCGCTTCCTGGGTCACTGCAGTGACCCAGGAAGTTCAAATAGAGGGCGCTCTATTTGAACTTCCTGGTCACGGAGTGACACAGGAAGCGCCGAGATGGAGCAAGAACAGAGCGGTGCAGCGTGGAGAAGATGCCCGGGAGCCAGCGTCAGGTAATGTATGCGCGGGGGGAGGACAGGCGGCAGGAGCAGCTGAACAGATTGTGATCGGTTTCAGGCTGAAATCGATTCACAATCTGTTTGCAGTAAAGGCAGCCATACGATCCCTATCTGATCAGATTCGATCAGATAGGGATCTGTCAGCTGGTCGATCTGATGGCACATTGACCAGTGTATGGCTGCCTTAAAAGGGAACCAAGGACCTACTTTTTTCTGTAGTTTGTCCTAATTTCGAATAGCTATAAAAGCTGCCATGTTCCCCCTCCCCTTCTAGCTGCCCATTATTTATCCAGGAGAAGGTGCAAAGATAGCATCTGTGACTCCTATAAACTCTTTGAAGCATAGCTTCCAATATCTAAACCCCCCCCCCCCCCAAACCTCAGCAAGCGGGAAGGGGTTGTGTTTGTGTGACGTGATCACCTGCCATGGACAGGTAAATATTTAACCCTAACACCTCCCCCTATCCTCCATCATCGTCCGTCATGACAGGCTCTGGCAGTTTTAATGGAGGAACTTTTTAACCACTTAAGGACCAGGGCTTTTTTCAGTGATCGGTGCTGCATGGGCTCTCCAGCCCGCAGCACCGATCTGCAGTGAGCCTTGGTGATCAGACTTCCCCCCTTTTTTCCCCACTAGGGGGATGTCCTGCTCGCCGCCGGCTACCCGCGCTATCCGGGGGGGGGGCTCTTCAAAGCCCACCTCCGCAGCAATTTCCGCCCTCCCCGGCTTTCCCTACCTCTCCTTTAGCATCTGAGCGGCGCAGGACGGATATCCGTCCTGCGCCTGATAGATAGGCTTCAGCCTATCATATGCCGGCGATCCCCGGCCAATCAGAGGCCGGGGATCGCCGATCTATGTCACGCGCTGCTGCGCAGCAGCGCCGTATGATGTAAACAGCGTGTTTACATTTTGCTGGCGAGCCGTGATCGGCGGCTCTCCGGCTGTTCACGGAGACACCCTCCGTGAACTGACATGGAAAGGCCACTCGATCGAGCGGCCGTTTCCATGGTAACCCACTTAAGACCTGCTGACGCCTATGGGCGTTAGCTGGTCCTTAAATTAAACAACTCCTGTAATTCAAAGTGGCTAATATTTCACATTCTTGTTATTTAAACCCACATAACACAAGGAATTCCTGTATATATTTATAATTATTGTAGAAAGAGCTGCTGTGTTGTTTACTTGTTTGTCTCTTCTCTGTCCTATTTTTATATTTCTATTTCTGTGTTATATATAGTATTATTACTGTGTTGGTTCCATGGTCGTATGCTTAAGGCCCCCCCCCCCCCTTACTCACACGAAACTGCTCTGCCTGTACCCTCCATGCGACCACAAAGGCCAGTCACCCACTCCTGGGGCTATCATGCATGCAATACCTAACAAGACTAGGAAAACATTTGTTTTGCATGTGGGTCTCCTGTATGTCGCGTGTGATGTACAGACACAGGCTGAGCTATCATCACACACACAGAAAGGCCTCTATCTGGGTGCCGGGGTCTGGCTCTGCCAGTCTCTGCTTGGTTGCTGGGATGGATGATGACCATCTTGGGGTTGGGCAGCTGTCCATCGGCCCACCAGCTGCTCAGGGAAGAAAAGAGAGCCTGTAAGATTATGAGCAGAAAGTTTCTTTGACACCTCCTCTGCTTCCTAAACAGTGAGATATCGCTGGGCCTGCTCAGAGGTCCTGACTGATAGAACTTGATGAATTCTTGTTGTGTCAAGACAAGAGACAGCCTGTTACAGAGAAAGAGCACATTCTGCCTTGCCGAATATGGTTCATACTCATCAACAGTTTTAAAAAAATTTAAAGGACAATTATCATGAAAATTTGTAAAGTTCAAAATACAGGTGTATTAGTGGTAAATTTGTCCCAGAGTAAAATGCACTATCCTTTTTTTTTATCCCTGTGCAGCTGTCACTTAAAGTAGCTAGTAAAAAATCTGACTGTTTTTGGACTAATCCATCTTCTCAGGGGTATTTGCATTATTTTCTTTATTGTTTTCAAAAACACTCCCTGTAAAGTACCTTTACAATGGTGCCCGAACACCAGTCTGTGCACACTATTCTGGCAGCTGGATTGTGCCACTGACATCCAGAAAGGGTCGATGAAATTAAATAAATTTCTCAAAATGGGTTAGTCCAAAAACAGTTAGATCTGTAAGCTTTCTACTGCCTGTTGTGACAGGAACATAGGAAATACATAATTTATAATTGAGTTTACTCTGTGATAAATGTACACATAATACACATGTATTTTACATTTTACTTGTGTTTGGTGTGCTTTTAATTAAACTATCAAATGATAAACAGAGAGCAGCAATATAGTAGATGTGTTTGTGTGACCTTTCCAAACATTTGAAATTCTCATTTGGTGGTTCTGTGGTAGACAACACAACCATCTCTCTGTATCTCATTATTCTTTTGTGTAGTCAATCATATACAGATAGGTCAGGGCATTCTGCTGGAATGTGCAGAGCAGCAGCACACTAATGAGTCATCACTGTGCTTTCTCCTACTTTAAAACGAATGCTTCCTCCTCAAGTCTTCTGGTGTGGGGGATGCCATGTCATAGCATGGCTTCCTAAGGGCCAATTCAGACAGCTGGCTCGCTTAGTTTTTCTGTTACTGAAAAGCTTTTATCAGAAAAGCGGTTGGCATAGGTTACCGGCGTTTCAATGCGTTGCTCATTGAGCCTCTAGGGGGACATGGAACCGCAAACACAACCGATGCTGCACACAGCATCTCAGAAAACGCATTGAGATGGATGCTGCCATTCATCTCAATGTGAGATGCGGTGGATCCTGGTGGTAAATGCTGTGCACTGTCACCTGCAGTCATCTGTTTGAACCGGCCCTTGGGCTTTGTCACTTGCATCTCACAGTCTCCATTAAAAGCTGTGGAATGGCTGTTTATCGCACAAAATGAAATTCTATACACATACTGAGATAAGGTATTCCATCATCCCTTGCAATATGCAGAACACCTTTATTCTGAATGAAAGTGGATTTTCAGAAGCAGCTTCATACAGAGCAGTTGTGGAAAGCAATCAAAAATGATTGAGTGCACACAATGCTATAGGGTTATATACCAGTATTACAGTGGGGTTAAGGGGTTATGGCGTCTGCCATTTGGCAGGTATCTGCTTACAACACTTGCTCTGATCACCCTTACACATTCATATGTCTGTACATCTGCCAAGAAACATAGATCAAGGATGGAGCAGCAAGGGGATCCCACACGCCGACAACTGCAACGGACAAGGATGATGACTCACACCTCAATCACTCAGCTCAGGCTGGACTTAATGTAAAGAAAGAGAGAAGACAGCTTCATATTCATTTCAGATATTTTGTCTGCAGTTTGGTGTCTATAACCCTTAACCACTTCACGCCCACAGTGCTAACCCCCCCCCCCCCCCCCCCCTTAAGACCAGGGTGTTTTCTGCAGTGCTGGGCTGTGCAGGCTTTTCAGCCACCAACACAGCCCAGCTTAGGAGTCCAGCGATCGGACTCGCCTCCTTTTTTGTCCCTGACATGCAGCCGGAGGCATCCGATCACTGTGGCAATTTGTATTTAGGTTTTCTTTAGCCTCTACGAGGCTCTCTCTCCCTCCCTCCCCTTCCCTCCGTCATCTGATTTGGAACAGGACGGTGATCCGTCCTGTTCCGCCTCTCATTGGCATCAGCCTAAGAGAGGAGGGCGCTCCCCGGCCAATCAGAGGCCGGGGATCGCCGATCTGTACAGCACTGCGGCCCCCGGCAGCGCTGTACGCATGTCCGCAGTGCTGTACGCATGTAAACAAAGGGGATTTTCTTCCCCTTACATTTACAAGCAGCCTGCAGCGAACTTGCTATGTATTCGCGACAATACATATACTCTGTACAGCGCTGCAGATGTCGACGCTATATAAATACTAAATAATAAGTATGTATTTTAAATTTTAATATTTTCACAACAGTTCCTCTTTAACTACTTAAAGACCGCCTCACGCCAATGGGAGTGACTATGGCGGCAGCCCCAGGACCGCCTAATGCCAAATGGCATCAAGTCCTGGGACTGCAGTTTCCCAGGGAACGGCCGCCCGCATGCGAGATCGTTCCCTGCCGCTTCCGTGAACAGAGTTCCGTGAATAGCCTGCTAGCCGCCGATCGCGGCGATCAGTCAGCAGACACATGGCAGCCAATAAGGCTGCACTCACCCATGGACCCCCACCCCGCCCCCTATAAAAACACAGCAGCATAGGCCATGTTCTCAGTCTGCTAATCCTGCTATAGTGAGAGGAAGGGACAGACATTGCTGCAGCTAGGGAAAGCGTTAGTTAGGCTGTTGTTAGCTCTATCCTTGCTGAAATTTGTTGCTGAAAGCACCCCAAAAAAGCTCTTTTGAGAGCTAATATTCTTCTGATGTGTTTTTATTTTTTGTGTGTGACACAGATGCATAGATACAGCCCCGTCGCAGATGAGCCTTGCTGTGTACTGCGCCAGGCCCAGCACACAGTATTACCAGTGCATATCTTTCAAAAAAGCTCATTTGAGAGCTAATATTCTTCTGATGTGTTTTTTTGTGTGTGTGACACTGACACTGCATTGATACAGCCCTGTCTGTCGCAGCTGGCCCTTGCTATACTACTGTGCCAGTGCCAGCACACTGTATTACCAGTGCATGCCTTTCCACTGTATCTGTGTGACAGCACTCTGTATTATACCAGTGCATACCTTTCCACTGTATCTGTGTGACAGCACACTGTATTATACCAGTGCATACCTTTCCACTGTATCTGTGTGACAGCACACTCTATTATACCAGGGCATACCTTTCCACTGTATTTGTGTGACAGCACACTGTATTATACCAGTGCATGCCTTTTCACTGTATCTGTGTGACAGCACACTGTATTATACCACTGCCTACCTTTCCACTGTATTTGTGTGACAGCACACTCTATTATACCAGTGCATACCTTTCTTGTATTTGTGTGACAGCAAACTGTATTATACCAGTGCATACCTTTCCACTGTATTTGTGTGACAGCACACTCTATTACACCAGTGCATACCTTTCCGCTGTATCTGTGTGACAGCACACTCTATTAAGTAAGTAATTAAGTGTGTGCTTAAAGAACTGGTGTGCTGATAATACTTGTGGATTGTAGTACTTCTAGATGGCCATCACTACACAAACATTTCCGCCGAGGACTGACATTTTATGTCCTGAGAGTGTCAACTAATGACAATCCTTTCCGGCTGTTTGCGCCAGTGCGTTAAACATTGAGTTTGGTCTGTCAGTGTGAAGCAGTAAAGCAGTACACTACTTACACTACCTGATCCATGTATACTGTACACATGAAAGATGTTTAAAGCACTTTATGCCTCCAATTTAGGCATGTACTGTGATTTCTACCCTTTACGGATTGTAACCCTACTTTGCGTCAAATACATAATTTTCCCAGGGACTTTTGGCATGGACCCCCCTCTGGCATGACCCCCTCCAGGTGTTAGACCCCTTAAAACAACAACTCCATCATTTTTGTGGCCAGAAACAGGTCTTTGTAGGTCTTAAATTTCGCCTGCCGTCTATGGCGGTCAGCCCGATTCGCGCAAACTCAGTCTTTTTCAGAAGTGCGAGTCTGCGGTGCGTGGACCCAAAATCTGAGGTTCGAGCCATCTCTATTTTTTTTTTTTTTTAATTTTGGCAAATTTGGTGGTTTTGCTATTAACTGTTAAAGTCGGCGGGTTTTTAGTCACAAATACCGACTCGACTCAAAACCACATTTGAGTTGGATATCCCTTTCTACTCGTGATCATTAGTCAATTCGTAGGTGGACGGAGTAGAATTCGTGATTGGGAGTAACCGAGCACCACTAAACACCGCACTGGAATAACTTTTCCGAGAATCTATTGTGAGTAAGGCGGCCCCCAATACTGTACAATGCAGTCCAGATTGCCATATCATCTTGTCTAAGTGCCTACTAAGGACATTGTACTCTTCTTTACCCATCTGGCTCTGCGCCATTCCATGCCTCCAAAGCAACAGAGGTGTCCCATTCTAGAGGCTAGGGATGCGTCTGTACAGCCTCAGCCCTGTTATGTCACCCAAGGGATAGAGTCATGATTCCGGCTGTGCAATAAGCCTTGTACATGGGTATGGAGCTCTACGATCTCTAAATATACAGATATTAACCACTTGGCAAACTCTGCCACGCTTATCTACTCCCCTTTAAAATTCACCTGAGTCACGGGGGCGTAGATAAGCGACTCCTGTTTATTTCCCTGCTACGCGCGATCGTGTGCATGCCCGTACACGTCGGGCACCTGCTGATCCATTATTGGCTGATGTGAACATGTGTTCACAAAACGAATCAAAGTGCTTGCAAGTTTGAATGAGCACTGCCAAAGCCAATGACATTGCTCATTCATTCATTCAGAATGTTTGTAAACATTGTATCAGTCACTATGCTGTTACAGTTACTGAGATCACTCGTGAGAGGATCGCAGGTAACTAGAACAACAATAGTGAGTGATCAGCATCAGTGAGGTTTTTTTTTTTTTTTAAATAAATTATACCCCCCATTAGCCCTTGCCTCCCTGAAATGTGAAAATTGCTGTGGTTTTTAGGTGAAAAACCCTGTGGTTAAGAACTGTAAAAACTGAAAGCCAAAAAGATCAACAACTGTCATTTTGGCATTCTAGAATCTGATGCACCAGAACTCTAGGAAGCAGCTGTGCTCTGTATGTACAAAAACAAGATAAGTAAGCTGTGAACATGTTTGCAATTGCTACTTGTAAGGGCCTGTACACACTGAAAAACGCAAGCAAAATCGCAAGCGCATGCGTTTTTAAAGTGCATGCAGTGTTCTCCCCAGGCTCTTTTAGCCGGGTGCTCCACCCGGCTAGATTTGGTGACCACCCGGCTGTCAACGGCTCACCTCCTATGCTGTAAGCAGAGTTGCTCTGCATTTTCATCTCAACCCACCCGACTACTTTTTAATGCCACCCGGCTACTATTTCATGCCACCCGGCTGGAAAAAAATTCTGGGGAGAACACTGGCATGTAGTTTTAAAAACGCATGCGCTTTTGCCTGCGTTTTTTGTGCGTTTGCGTTTTTCTTGTAATTGCTGATTGGCTAAAGAATCCTTTGTTTTTTTTCTAGTTTACATTTCAACAGGAATCAGGAGATTGCAGAGTCTTCTGGGATACTGACTTCTAAAAAACGCAGGCAAAAACGCAAGCGCATTCGTTTTTTGTTGCGTTTTTCATGTGCTGCGCTTAAAAAAGCGCAGCAGGCACTGCGATTGCGTTTTTCTAAAAACGCATCGCACCAGTGTGTACAAGTCATCATATACAAAAGGGTTTTTTTCTCATCAAAAGAGGAATTTCAGTTCATAACATTGGTCAAGAACAAAAAAAATTCCCAATAAAATAATAGTAATGAGGGGGCTGAAATAACTGCTGATGTTTGTCATATTGTCTTGCATTCATGCTGACATTTTCCGATTGGCAAATAAAAGTTGTTTGTGCTCTCCTAATTATTGACACCCTATAACTGGTGTGAGGAAGAGAGAAAGCAACAAAAAAATGCTGTTCTGTGCGAAGAGGTGACATCACCAACAAGATGGAAGCTCCCATAATGGAAAATAACAGGCAGTAGAAAATAAAAAAAACAGTAAAACCGTAAACAGTTAAAAGATAGTGCAGTACTTAAAAATCCTACCTACACCATCTTTATGCATTTCAAATACAATATTACAGATCTGCATACCTCTGACTGCTCTGCATGAGTTCTGCTGAAATAGCTCCCTAGTTACTTATGGCTACTGCTAGGAAGTGATTACTCAAAATGAGGTGTACACATCTCAGGCATGCCCATGGACCTACATGGTTCTCCCTTGTATAACAAATGTATCATTAAAATAAAAGTACAGAAGTTGCTGGGGCATGTTATATTTCACTTTCTTCTTCCTCTGTGGACACCAGATAAAGATGAGAGTACTGCAGTTTTTGTTTTTTTTTAACACCAAGGTGTAAACTGTTACCATGGTTTCCTGCAAGCTTGCCAGAACTCTGCAGCATGCAACTGTAGACTGAAGCTAAACGATATTTAATGGCATACAGTTAAAAAATGGATTGAAGCAATGACAATATGTTGTACTGAATTTTGTGTATAAACCGGTTAACCTTAAAGAGAAACTCCGACCAAGAATTGAACTTTATCCCAATCAGTAGCTGATACCCCCTTTTACATGAGAAATCTTTTCCTTTTCACAAACAGACCATCAGGGTGCGCTGTATGACTGATATTGTGATGAAACCCCTCCCACAAGAAACCCTGAGGACTGTGGTACTCCTGGCAGTTTCCTGTCTGTGAACCTTGTTGCATTGTGGGAAATAGCTGTTTACATCACCTGCCAACAGTAAAAATGTCACCATGTAATAAATGTCAGAATGTAAATCAGGGATTTAAAAGATTTTACAATGGGCAAACACTGACTAAATCATGTATACATAATTATTGTAAACATGAAGAACTTTTTTATTACATTATTTTCACTGGAGTTCCTCTTTAAATGTTTAACACATACTGCTATCAACACCCATGGTACTATAATATTAGGGACTGATTCATGTAGCACCAGTAAAATTGCTGTGTGGAGGTAGTGCATGGCAAAATTACCAGTACTGACGTCAGCAGAGTACCGAATGTTGCACAATTAGCGCAATACAAACTTTTCTATACATTTAGCATAATGCGCATTACCACAGCAATGCTTACATTACCTATGAACCGCAGGTCACGCTAACTGCACAATGCACGGTACTCTGGTGGCATTAGTGACGGTAATATAGCCATGCACATTGCAATTTTTACCAATGCACATTGGTAAAAATTGCAATGTGCATGGCTATATTACCGTCACATATGTATAGTTCCCCATCAGGTCCAACATCCTTCTTTCCACAGGTACAAACCTGACAGCCTCCCAACCTAAATGGGGCATGGTTATGGGTATTTAAAGGGAACCTTAACTGAGAGGGATAGGGATGTTTCCTTTTAAACAATACCAGTTGCTTGTCAGTCCTGCTGACCTCTTTGGCTGTATTAGTGGCTGAATCACACACCTGAAACAAGCATGCAACTAATCCAGTCTGACTTTAGTCAGAGCACCTGATCTGCATGCTTGTTGAGGGGCTGTGGTTAAAAGTATTAGAGACACAGGATCAACAGGAGATTCAGGCAACTGGTATTATTTTAAAAGGAAAAATTAATATCCTTCTCAGTTTAGGTTCCCTTTAACTTAATAAATATGGATACTTACCTGGGGCTTTTACCAGCCCCCTGCAGCTGTGATGTCCCACGCCGGCCTCCTACCATCCTCGGTTATTAAAAGATGAATAGTGCACGCTCCCGCTCGCGTCATTAGGAGCGTACTGCGCAGGTGCAGAATGAAGTTTTCTTGTACTGCACCTGCGCAGTAAGCTCCTGATGACGCGCGCGGGAGCGAGCATGCAAGCGGCCACGGGCGCGCAGCCGCAGTTGAATCAGATACTGCATCAGGCGGCGGACGGTTGGAGGAAGGCATGGGACATTACAGCTGCAGGGGGCCGGTAGAAGCCCCATGCAAGTGTCCGTTTTTATTTTCAAACCCCGCCCCGCAGAGAACCCCTTTAGGTGACATGATGAGATAACCATGTGTATGCAGTGAAAGCACACAAATAAATATGCTGTGTTCCTTTTCTTCTCTGCCTGAAAGAGTTAATATTCAATTATGCAACTGACAGTTTTTCTCCAGTCAGTGATAAGGAATTACAGCTTTCCTGGCAAAGAACTGAACTTCTGAAAGTAGGGGATAGATAAAAAGGTCAATAGTTCATACAGTTTACCACTCAGAGATAAGGTACATATTGTTTCATTGAGCTGAGACACAACAATAAATCTACTTTTTAAACATAACATAAAACTGTGGGAAATCTAAAAGTCATATTTGGAAGTAGGAGGATAGATACAATGATTTATCTCATCAATGGGCTCAATTCACAAAAGGCCCTTAGCATGCCTAAAGTGCTTTAGGTCTCGCTAAGCTTTGCGTGCCAAGTGTAACACCGCGCAGAGCATTTGGAACAACGTCGCGCTGGGTGCGTCTATAATGTCGCACAGGGTGCGTATGATTTGGGTGCACCCGGTGCGGCGTTATAAGCGCACCCAGTGCGACGTTATAGGCGCACCCGGTGCAACGTTTCGCGAGCACCGCTTGGTGCTAAACTTTGCGCACGATGAGTAAAAGCTGTCGGCGTGCTAACTAATTTAGCATGATTTTATGAATCGAGACCAGTGTATTTTCACTTAAAGGAGTTCTTTGGGGGTGGGTTTTAAATAAAAACGGACACTTACCTGGGGCATCTACCGGCCCCCTGAAGCTGCCATGTCCCGCACCATCCTCCAACGATCCGCCGTTCTCAGCTGCCGGTCCGAGTCTGATCAGCGTCTGAGACCCACTGCGGCTGTGCGGCCGCGCGCGTCGTCGGGAGCTTACTGTGCAAGCGGAGTACAAGAAAACTTAGTACTGTGCCTGCGTAGTAGGCTCCCGATGACGCGTGCGGGAGCGAGCATTATTCATCTTGTTAGACTAATATATTACCGGGACCCTCGGCGGGGAACCGAGGATCGTAGGAGCTCGGCATGGGACATTACAGCTTCAGGGGGATGGTAGAAGCCACAGGTAAGTGTCCGTTTTTATTTTTAAACACCACCAAGAGAACCCCTTTAAGTTTCACTTTAAAAGGGAAAAAAATCCTTCCCGACTCCGGATTGCAGTCAGATAAAATCCTTGTATATGGCATGGTACCACAGGTGAATATTACAGAGATAATAAACAAAGAAACGAGACAACTACAGTCTTCTAGTGATTTTTTTTTTTGGGGGGGGGGGGGGGTTGTTTTTATTGGTATAAGAAACAAATCAGTTTCAATACAGCAACATTATTCCTATTTACAAGAGATGGACTGACTTTACTTTATGTGATGATCTGCTCAGCTGCCTGTGCAGGCAGGCAGCCTTTTGACCACTGTTCAGGTCTGCATTCTGCAGGTCTCTGGAAGAGAGACCTTTTGTCAGTTGTGCAGCTTGCTGCTGAGGAATTTGCATATGTTTGTCATGCAGATTGCCTAGCCACATCCCCTGTGGGCTTGCTTTATAAAGAGCTATGTTTTCCACAGTAAGTTGCTGGTCATAAGAGTTAGATCCTGTGTGACACTCGCCGGGAGTGTCAGCCTTGCTCTTTGTTGAGGATTAGCCTAGAGTAATCCCTGGAAACTGCACTGGGCATGTTTCCTTAGTGCAGTTAGGATTGCTTATCTGTTTTGTTTGTCTGTTGCGATTGTCCTGTCCCAGCGGTGGTCGACAGGAAATCGTTCTGTATGTCTGGGTGCTAACCGGAACAGCGGTTGTTACTGGTAGCCCCTTCTGATCTGTTTCCCTGGATCGCACTGGCATCCTGCGCCAGTGCTGTGGATCCTTCTGTTCTGCTACTCTGTACCTGGATCGCACTAGCATCCTGCGCTAGTGCTGTGGATGCTTCTGTTCTGCTACTCTGTACCTGGATCGCACTAGCATCCTGCGCTAGTGCTGTGGATCCTTCTGTTCTGCTACTCTGTACCTGAATCGCACTGGCATCCTGCGACAGTGCTGTGGATCCTTCTGTTCTGCTACTCTGTACCTGGATCGCACTAGCATCCTGCGCTAGTGCTGTGGATCCTTCTGTTCTGTCTCCCTGGATCGCACTAGCCTCTTTCGCTAGTGCTGTGGATCCTATCTCTCGCTTGACCCTGTTTTCGTGTGTCTGTCTTGTCAGCTACGAACGCTTGCTAGAGGCTCGGTGAGGTAACCGTTAAGCAAGCGCTCTCGTTCTCTGTTTCATGTTTGTCTGTCGATGGTTAGTTAGGCATGCTTGTCTCTATTGTGCTTATCACGTGGACTGTTGCGAATGAGTGCGGTGTTCGCGTTTAGCTAGCGTTTGTTATTTTCCGTATCTCCTCATTGTATGATTTGCTGTGCCTTTGCTACTCTCGTGCTCTGCCTTGCTATAACCTTGTGTCACGTCTGGTGATCGCACCTCTCGCGATCGCGTTCCTGCTTCATATCTGCTGTGGTGTGTGCACCGTCACGGGTTGGCGACTAGTTTGGTGCACACACATACAATCTGTCTCTTTGCTCATTCTCAATCGCCTCTCTTGCGATTGCGTTCCGTCCCTTCGTGCAATTCCTGTCTGGCGTGTGTGGTAGAGCAGAGGAGCTGTTCCTCTGCACTCCACAGCTCCCCCTGTCGACAGGAATTTCCCTCTACAGGTGCATTGCACCTTCTGCTGGGTTTCCGCAAATTATACGTTTGTGGAGGATTTCCGCAGTGTCAGCGCACACGTCTTGTGCGCTGATCACGGAGAGAATTCCACAATCGTTACACTTTACAGTCAATACAAAAATAAACCTATCTTTTGAAATTAAAGGGGAACTGAAGTAAGAGGTATACGGAGGCTGCCATATTTATTTCCTTTCAATCAATACCAGTTGCCTGGCAGCCCTGCTGGTCTATTTCTCTGCAGTAGTATCTGAATAACACCAGAAACAAGCATGCAGCTAGTCTTGTCAGATCTGACTTTAAAGTCAGAAACACCTGATCTGCTGCATGCTTGTTCAGGGGCTATGGCTAATAGTATTAGAGGCAGAGTTTCAGCAGGGCTGCCAGGCAACTGGTATTGCTTAAAAGGAAATAAACATGGCAGCCTCCATATACCTCTCTCTTCAGTGAGAACCAGAGACGAAGAAGAAATAGTTTTATACATACCTAGGGCTTCCTCCAGCTCCATAAGCCTGGATTGCTCCCACGCCGCCTTTCTCCGCTGCTTCTGTCCGCCGGTACCGGGTCCCGTAATTTCGGCCAGTCGACACAAGTGCAGTGCGCTCCCTCCATTCTGCGCAGGCGTATGCGTACAGAGCCGGAGGGAGCCCCCGTGGATGCGAAAGACTGGTCGCATCCGGCGGAAGTGACAGGACCCGGTACCGGCGATAGAGGCAGCGGAGGACGGCGGCGTGGGAGCAATCCAGGCTTATGGGGCTGGAGGAAGCCCCAGGTATGTATAACATCTTTGTCCATTTTTAAGCTTTCCCTCGTCTCTGGTTCCCTGCAGGACCTGGAGGTCCAAGGGATATGAATGAAGGCATTCTCTACAAAGATACAAGGAAAAACAAAAAAGCACAACGTTTCAATTGGTCAGGAAATGGACAGATGCCATTATTAGAAAAATGCATTTATTCAAACAGTAATATGTCTTGTCCAGTAAATCATGACAACAACAAGACATGCACAATACAATACCAGGTGTGACAAACACATAGCTGGAACTGGCAACCCCAAAGTTACTACAAGCCAGAGCGCATTCAGATCGTGTGCCCAGCATCAGACGCCACACGTGAATTCAGGGGCGTAGCTAGAAATGACTAGGCCCCATAGCAAAAAAAAAAAAAAATGATGGGCCCTCCCACGAACTTCCAACCCCACAGACCTCGGACCTCCCACCCAAACATTTTGTGGGGAAATCTGATTTCCCCACAAAATGCAACCATATTGTCGGCAGATTTCCCTACAATATGCAACCAGATCGTCGGCAGATTTCCCTACATAATGCAACCAGATTGTCGGCAGATTTCCACACAATATGCAACCAGATTGTCGGCAGATTTCCACACAATATACAACCAGATTGTCGGCAGATTTCCACACAATATGCAACCAGATTGGCGGCAGATTTCCACACAATATACAACCAGATTGGCTGCAGATTTCCACACAATATGCAACCAGATTGTCAGCAGATTTCCCCACAAAATGCAACCAGATCTTTGGCAGATTTCCCCACAAAATGCAACCAGATTGTCGGCAGATTTCGCTACAATATGCAACCAGATTGTCGGCAGATTTCCTAACAAAATGCAACCAGATTATCGGCAGATTTCCCAACAAAATGCAACCAGATTATCGGCAGATTTCCCCACAAAATGCAAACAGATTTTTGGCAGATTTCCCTACAATATGCAACCAGATTGTCGGCAGATTTCCCAACAAAATGCAACCAGATTGGCGGCAGATTTCCCCACAAAATGCAACCAGATTGTTGGCAGATTTCCCCACAAAATGCAATCAGATTGTCGACAGATTTCCCCACAAAATACAGTATGTATAGTTAGGTCTATAGTGGGCTAACATTAATTACCTGGAGGGAGGGTGGTTGGGCAGGGTGACACACTATTTGCGGTGCAGGCACTGCACTGGGTAGGCAGCTAGGTAGCTGGGTGGGAGGGTAGGCAGATAGGTAGACGGGTGGGCAGTTAGGTAGCCGGGTGGGAAGTTAAGTAGAAGGGTGGGCAGTTAGGTAGCCGGGTGGGGAGTTAGGTAGCCGGGTGGCAGGGTGGGCAGTTAGGTAGCTGGATGGGCAGTTAGGTAGCTGGGTGGCAGGGTGGGCAGGTAGGTAGCTGGGTGGGCAGTTAGGTAGCTGGGTGGCAGGGTAGGCAGATAGGTAGCCAGGTGGGCAGCTAGGTAGCTGGGTGGCAGGATAGGCAGATAGGTAGCCGGGTAGGCAGATAGGTAGCTGGGTGGCAGGGTAGGCAGTTAGGTAGCTGGGTGGGCAGTTAGGTAGCTGGGTGGAAGGGTAGGCAGATAGGTAGCCAGGTGGGCAGCTAGGTAGCTGGGTGGCAGGGTGGGCAGTTAGGTATCCAGGTGGGAGGGTGGGCAGTTAGGTATCCAGGTGGGCAGTTAGGTAGCCGGGTGGGAAGTTAGGTAACTGGGTGGAAGGGTAGGCAGATAGGTAGCCAGGTGGGCAGCTAGGTAGCTGGGTGGCAGGGTAGGCAGTCAGGTAGCTGGGTGGCAGGGTAGGCAGTTAGGTAGCTGGGTGGGCAGTTAAGTAGCCGGGTGGGAGGGTGAGCAGTTAGGTAGCCGGGTGGGAGGGTGGTAGCCGCGTGGGAGGGTGAGCAGTTAGGTAGCCGGGTGGGACGGTGGCCAGTTAGGCAGTGGGCAGTTAGGTAGCCGGGTGGGCAGTTAGGTAGCCGGGTAGGAGGGTGGGCAGTTAGGTAGCCGGGTGGGCAATTAGGTAGCCGGGGTGGGAGGGGAGGTAGCTGAGTAGTTAGTGGGGTAGGGGCCTGACTCTTATCCCCCCCCCGCCTCACCTGGGGTCCCCCCTCCTTCCATCAGCGGCGAGAGAGCGGCGGCATATACAGGAAGCTCCGGCGCTGGCGGGGTAATCAGCCGCTAGAGGTTCAGCTGCCTCCCAGGCTATGGTGTCTTCTCTGTATTGCTGCTCGCAATAAACCAGGAAGTGGTGCGAGCAGCAATACAGAGGAGACAGCGTAGCCCGGAGGCAGCTAAACCTCTAGTGGCTGATTACCCCCACCGGAGCTTTCTGTATATGCCGCACTCTCGCCGCTGATTAAAGGAGGGGGGACCCCCCAGCCAGGTGAGGAGGGGGGACCCCAGGTGAGGCGGGGGGGGGGGGGGGGGGGGGCGACGAGATGAGGGAGGGGGGCCCCGGCCGGCGAAAAAAAAAAAAAAGCAAAAAAAAATTAACAAAAAAAAAGTCCTCTCAGGCAGCTGCGGGCCCCCGTGACGTAGGGCTGCCACGGGGCCCCATAGCAACGCTATGGCTGCTATCCCCATTGATACGCCACTGCGTGAATTATTACTGGAGGGAGAGGAAAAAGTGATCAATCAGCGCACTATTCCGATACATGACGGAGAGACTAGGGACTGCATAATGACCCTTGTGGTATAATTGGCACTATATTTGGAAGAAAGAAATAACAAAAGGGTGGTTTTCAAACAAAGCCTGAGTTCTGTTTTTTGGAACTGGTGCAACTGAGAGGCGACACATGCCTCTGGGGAAGAGGAAGTCAGGCATGCTTCAGACAAATGTTCACAGTGTAATGCATCATATTGGTAACATAGGAAACATTTACTGGCATTTAAAGAGGAACTCCAGTGAAAATAACGTAATGAACAAAAAGTGCTTAATTTTTACAATAATTAAAAAAATAACAATGAAAAATGGAGAGAGATATAAAGGGGACACACACCATCATGAGCCAATAGAGGCATAAAAGATGTCACTGTGTTGTGAGACTCACATCCCACCTAGCATTCAGGCCTCGAGGGGCTCTTGTGTCCAATTTGAATATCCACATAGCTTCTCTCCTAAGTAAACACCTGTAAAGATCCCGACCCCGTTTGGATGGGAACACTCTCTCTATGCCCTGGAATTGGAAACCAGTCATATTCCCACCATGTACCTCCCTGAAATGTTTGGCAACATTAGAGACATTGGTGGTAAGCCACCCTTGTCCCAGGTAGTGTTCCGCTACCCTTTGCCTTAGCGGCCTAGTAGTACATCCAACATACTGAATGGAACATACAGTACACGTGATTAAATAAATCACGTCCTTGGTTCCGCAATTAATAAACTGTTTTATTGGAAAACTACGGCCGCTAACGGCAGAGACAATGGATCTTGTTTTTGTGTGCACATGGCAGTATCGACATGTGGGGACACTGCATCTAAGGCAGATGCAGGCCTACGTCCGATCATCAATGAAGGTGTCAGAATGGCTAGCCGACGGGCACCCACTCTTGCCAAACTTTTGTCCCCAAGCATGTTTGAATCAACGCAACACCAAAGCACGTGGCTTTCCCTGACAGGTTCGTTTAGATGCAGTGTCCCCACATGTCGATACTGCCATGTGCACACAAAAACAAGATCCATTGTCTCCGCCGTTAGTGGCCGTAGTTTTCCAATAAAACAGTTTATTAATTGCGGAACCAAGGACGTGATTTATTTAATCACGTGTACTGTATGTTCCATTCAGTATGTTGGATGTACTACTAGGCCGCTAAGGCAAAGGGTAGCGGAACACTACCTGGGACAAGGGTGGCTTACCACCAATGTCTCTAATGTTGCCAAACATTTCAGGGAGGTACATGGTGGGAATATGACTGGTTTCCAATTCCAGGGCATAGAGAGAGTGTTCCCATCCAAACGGGGTCGGGATCTTTACAGGTGTTTACTTAGGAGAGAAGCTATGTGGATATTCAAATTGGACACAAGAGCCCCTCGAGGCCTGAATGCTAGGTGGGATGTGAGTCTCACAACACAGTGACATCTTTTATGCCTCTATTGGTTCATGATGGTGTGTGTCCCCTTTATATCTCTCTCCATTTTTCATTGTCAGCTTGTATTACTGCTTTACTCTTTTTATTGATCTCATTTATGAGAACAATTTTTTTACTATGTTTTATTGTGTACAATAACACATTTTGTTGTATGGTTTTAAATTTCATGCACCTTTTAGAACTGACCTGTACCTTGGCTCCGCCCTCCAGGGTGAAACCGCCCCCATGGAGGTGGGCAGGAGGTGGAGCTATAGGCCGGGTGTGTACTAATATGTCAAAGGTTTTCCATGTGAACTCAGCTATGATTAAGGACCAGTAGGTCCGAAAGATATCAACTTGAGATTTGATGTTTTAATACTGGATATGTCCTAACAATAAAGAGGATTCGTGGTGAATTGGTGCGGACCTTCCTTCTGTTGGAGTATCTCTGAGGTCTTGCTAACCTGGTCCAGCACAACTATCCACTGGTGGGGTAGAGCAGTGTTCCCTCTACTAACATAAATTATGTATAAGTGATTTAGTCAGTGTTTCCCCATTGTAAAATCTTTCCTCTCTCTGATTTACATTCTGACATTTATCATATGGTGACATTTTACAGGCGATGTCAGTTAGAGTGACCAGGCGAAAAGTGGGGAGGACTAAGGAGCACGCAGCGACGAAGAGGCGAAAAATGGGCGTGGCCATGACATCGTATGGGCGGAGCTAACGTAATGATGTAACAGCGAGGCATAAGAAAGCAGTGTTTACGCCATAATGTGGTCAAACGAGACTTTGCATCATGGGTGTGCAGAAACTGTGTGATGCTAATAGTATACCGTAAGCACAAAGCAGCAAACATAGCCATCTATGACCATTAAATAATAAATGCAGTAACAGTTACCCCGGACACCAGAAAATAAACGCAATGGGCAACATGTCAGTATAAAATAAATGCAATGCGGGCAAACATGTCAGTATAAAATAAACGCAATGTGGGCAACATGTCAGTACAAAATAAACGCAATGCAGGCAACATGTCAGTACAAAATAAACGCAATGCAGGCAACATGTCAGTACAAAATTAACGCAATGCGGGCAAACATTTCACCAGAAAATACACGCAACGTGGGCAAACATTTCACCAGAAAATAAACGCAATGCGGGCAACATGTCAGTACAAAATTAACGCAATGCTTGCAAACATTTCACCAGAAAATACACGCAATGCGGGCAAACATTTCACCAGAAAATAAACGCAATGCGGGCAAACATGTCAGTACAAAATAAACGCAATGCGGGGAACATGTCAGTACAAAATAAACGCAATGCAGGCAACATGTCAGTACAAAATTAACGCAATGCGGGTAAACATTTCACCAGAAAATAAACGCAATGCGGGCAAACATTTCACCAGAAAATAAACGCAATGCGGGCAAACATTTCACCAGAAAATAAATGCAATGCGGGCAAACATTTCACCAGAAAATAAACGCAATGCGGGCAAACATTTCACCAGAAAATAAACGCAATGCGGGCAAACATTTCACCAGAAAATAAACGCAATGTGGGCAAACATGTCAGTACAAAATAAACGCAATGCGGGCAAACATTTCACCAGAAAATAAACGCAATGCGGGCAAACATTTCACCAGAAAAACGCAATGCAGGCTAACATTTCACCAGAAAAGAAACGCAATGCGGGCAACATGTCAGTACAAAATTAACGCAATGCTGGCAAACATTTCACCAGAAAATAAACGCAATGCGGGCAAACATTTCACCAGAAAATAAACGCAATGCGGGCAAACATTTCACCAGAAAATAAACGCAATGTGGGCAAACATTTCACCAGAAAATTTACGCAATGCGGGCAAACATTTCACCAGAAAATTAACGCAATGCGGGCAAACATTTCACCAGAAAATAAACGCAATGCGGGCAAACATTTCACCTGGAAAAGAAACGCAATGCGGGCAAACATTTCACCTGGAAAAGAAACGCAATGCGGGCAAACATTTCACCTGGAAAAGAAACACAATGCGGGCAAACATTTCACCTGGAAAAGAAAGCATTTACTCACCTGGCAGAAGTCTCCGGCCTCTGGCGCGCTGCTCCCGGGACCATCTTGCTCTTGATCTTCTCTCCCGCGCTGAGTTGAATAGCAGGGCTACAGCAAGATGGTGCCCGAAGCCCTGTACTGGAGACACAAATAGTCTCCAGTACAGGGCTTCGGCAGCCATCTTGCCGTTGCCCTGCTCGCCTGCCGGTGTCGGAACAGACACCGGAAGAGGAGGCTGGAGCAGGGCTGCGGGTGTGGTGATATATTGGGGTGCTGATGATGTAAGGATAACAGGAACATTTTTCTTTCATTTTCTATCGCATTCAGGTATATATTTTGTCAGAGGTGTAGGTAGGCCAGCCAGTCTGGCTTTTGAAAGGTGTCACCTGGATATGTCTGTATGTAGATTAAAACAGTCATTCAGGGCAGAGATCAGAGGAACTGCCAGTGTCTTATTGAATAGACCAGTCACCTTCAATAGGCAAGGAAGGGGCTCATTAGGAAAACTAGCAGTCACCTGAGGGAGAACAATAGCAGACCATCTCGGATGTGATTGTCTGTGTCTGTTTACAGGCAATCTTTAGATGTATAGACATTGTAACCTGGGGAAATTGGACTAAGGAAGTCTTTTGTTGGGTGTGTGTACTATAGTGGATGTTGGATCTCTGGAAATCCAATTATGACTGAGGATGTAATTAAATCTAGTCCCTCCCCCCATCCCGTCCACACAGGCTTACAGCCTCGAGGCGAATATTTCATTATAAAAACCAGGGGACAGATACCTCAAATCAGTTCTCTTCTGACGGTAGCGGCAGCTGGACTCCCGGCCCAAGCTAAGGGGCTTCTGGTCAAAGCCAGAACTGTGTCCGTCCACAAAAGTCCAAGATTCTTCTATCTGGATCCCCGTTTATTTTGGTAAGCAAAATCGCTTTGTGTGTATCTTTGTAACCTCTTATTTTTGTAACTTTTATCTTGTAACTTTTTTACTTTGTTTTTTGTACATCTTCTGTATATATTATTTTCTGCATTGTTCTATGTTTTTATGGAATATTAAATCGTTATTTAATAAGCTTGACTTCTGCGGTACTAAACTAACACTCATAGCCTAGAGGAGACTGCAGTGTAGCTGTGTATAAGTCCGTGCCTAATTGTATGTTTGAGCAACACTACCATATGAAATTGTAATTGCATTGTGTGTATGGGGCACTTCTGCGCTCGACAGCCGAGTGGGAAGTCTAACAGTATCGTTCGGAACGACTGTTAGTGGTTTTGCTGCACGACAGTGTAACGTGCATTACAAATCATTGTCTGATTGTGCTGTGTTACTGTACAACTGTACTGTGTGTGTGGGTGCGTGGCGTTCTCGTATTCGGCCTAAGCGCAAAGCTGACCCAAATACGAAAACGCAGATTGCGTGTTTAGCCCTCGACAGCTGAGGGGACGTGTCTAGCAACGCTAGTGGTGGCAGTGGGAAGTGTTTGAGGGGTTCCAGCCTTGTTTGTAGCTTAAATAAGGCTGTTCCCCAAGTAATCTGGTCAAACCCGCAGTCGGGAACCGTATACACAGGCGTGCCGCGGGCCGGTTCCTGACAGCGGGCAATGAACTGGCACGGCGTCTATAGATGTCGCTGCCAGTTCATGAAGCGGGACGTTTCCCGGGACCTCATGCTGCCTGGGCAGCGGACCCCGAATCCGGGACGCGTCCCGGGCAATCCGGGACGTCTGGTCACTCTATGTCAGTGGAAGGAGATGCTGCTTGCTTTTTTGGCAGTTGGAAACAGCTGTTATCCCCACAATGCAAAAGGCTCCCACAATGTGATGTCAGAACCATGGTCCTGACATCACACTGTGGGCAGGGCCAGAGCTACCATAGGAAAAAATGGGCAATTTCTCCAGAGCCTGTAGGGGCCCCCAAGGTGTCCCTCCCCTATCTTAACTGTTGCTCCCCAGGGACTCTGCAGAGTCTGTTAAGTTGGGAGGTGATTGGGGGAGGGTCAGCAGCCAGCTCAGGGGCCCAGGAGGGAAATTTGGCTGCAACAAAGGGCATCTAATGACACTTTTTGGGTGGGGGTATCTGTTGGGGGGCCCCAGGCTAATTTTTCCCTAGGGCCCAATTGTTACTTGAACCGGCCCTGCCTGTGGGAGGGTTTTCAACACAATATCAGCCATACAAATCCCCCTGATGATCTGTTTGAGAAAAGGAAAAGATTTATCATGAGAAAGTGGGTATCATCAGCTACTGATTGGGATGAAGTTTAATCCTTGGTCACGGTTTCTCTTTAATTGGGTTCTAGTAAATGCAGCTTTTTCACTTTAGTGTGCCCTTAGGGTCCTTTCACACCAGGAGCTGTTCTGTCCGTTTTGACGGAACGCATCTAGGATGCCGTAGGAATGGTAACATGAAAGTCTATTGACTTTCATGTTACCGTTCACATTAGATAAAGCGTTCCAGAGCGTTACGATGTAACGCATCCGGGAGTTAATAATCGTATGGCATAAGCGTTTTCCAGTCGGGTGAATTCGAACTAGCGTTGCTGATATGCGTCGAACCGCAACTTCCAGACATCATAACGCGTGCATTAAATCAGGTTCATGCACATGTTGGCTAGTGTGAAAAGGCACTTACTCTTTAGATTCAGGGCATATTCACAGTTGGACGTTGCGGAGCTGCGATATAAACTCTTATAAGGCAGCTTGCCGCACTGCAATGATAAGCCTATGGGACATTCACAGTGTGACTTTAGTGATGCATTGTAAGGCCTAGCATTATGGTAACGCACTGCTGCAGTGCATTATCTGTAAACGCATATGTTACCAGGTACAGGAAAGCATACTTTTCATTGCCTGTATGTTTTACTGTACCTACTGTATGCAACGGTAATACAGCGTTAATCTGCATTATCACCTTTTTATGTGGTTGCAATGCTGTGTTGTGACTTTAACGTCGCATTACAACGCAATGACCCACTGTGAATGTAACCTCAGGGTCCTGATTCAGATACCTATTTATGGGTATTTTTAGGTGCTATGCAAGCTGCAGTTTGGTGTCAGAAGGCGTATCAAAGATGTCTACATCATTTTTAGGCAGCAGTTCCAGGATCTAATTAAGCAAGAAGTTTTAAATCAGGATGATACCATTTCATAAAAAATGAATAAGAATAAGCAAGCTTTCGGCCTTGCAGCCTTCGTCGGGCTTACATCCCGTTAAGGCCGTAAACTTTCTTATTCATTTTTAGTTAGCCAATAAATGGTATCATCCTGATTTAAAACGTCTTGCTTTTACTTATTGCTAACACGGTACAATACCCTACTGCTACTAGGATCTAATTAAAGCAATGAAAGGACGTCAATCAGTCCATACTAAAACTTGTATTTTCTGTGATGAGAAATGCACTTTGAAAGTGAAGATTCTACATCTAGCAATACTCAGTACTACCATCCTTTGTTAGGAAACAGTCCATAGACCAGAAAACTATATAGACCAGGGCCTCCCTTCAAAAACAAAGAGCGGCCTCCATTACAACCAAGGATTTGTAAAAAACGAAGTTCCTTCTTCCACCTCCCATGACTAAACCTCCCATAACGCCTCGCGCTGACATCATGCTTCTCCTTCTCCCCCTTCAGGGTAGGGAGCGGCAACCGCGCATGCGCATTGCCCAGCCACCCAGAGGCGTGGTTCTTCCCACCGTTGATAGCCATGGGATGCTCTTGCGGGCGCGGCCGTGCTCAAATAAATGGGCATGTCAAGCCTCTAGTCACATGTGTGACAGAAGAGGGTGGAGATTCGTTTGTTAGTGGGCGTCTCTTACCTCGCGTGTATACTGAGGAGAAAGAGGGGCGTGGTAATCGGACACGGTCTGGGATGTGATGCACACAGGGAGCGAGCATAGGACAAGCACAAGCTACCCTGGAATGCGCTTTTTAACATGCTTCTTGATAGCGGGGCGTGGCCAAACATTTCTAGAGGCATACAGCATCATATAGTGATGCGAATTTCGTTTTAGTGGGCGGGGCGCGCATTGGTGAGAGCTGTGGGCCGAGATTTCCGGGCACGGTTATGTGAGGGGGCGGGGAGGTGAAGAACGAAAAGCGAGAATTGGCTTGTAGTTGTCGCGGTTGAGAAACAGACTGAGAGTGAATGATTGCTTGTGAGGGGGTTAACTGTAGATTCAGTGCAGGGTAGATGTGGTAGTAGGCGTGGCTGGGTTCAGAAGCTCTCCTGTGAGAGGAGGCTCGGTTAATGGGCGTGGCTATGTGTAGAAGTGATTTGCCTCTGTCATAAGAAGGAGGAGACAGACGTAGCTACTAGCGCTGCTGCTAGTTGTAGAAAAGCTTATAATGGAGATTGCGGTTTCGGTGGGCGTGGCAGATATGAGAAGTCATCCATTCACAGCGGACCAAGTGAAGCTGGGCTTTAGCAGTGGACGATGCTACAGCGCTGATACGTGATACGTGAATGGGGCGTGGATAAGGTTATTAGTAGGCGTGGCTAATTTTAGAAGACGGCCTTTCGCAGCACAGAAGATGAAGATAGGCTTTGGAGGTCTCCTTTCATAGGCTAGTGCAGGGGCGGAGTCTGGTTTGTTAGTGGGCGCGGCTGGGGCTCGTGTGGCTATCGGCGAAGGAGGTGGGCGGGTCCCGTTGCGCGCCGCCTGTGTCAGAGGCCACCGAAGCGCCGTGCGCGCCATTCGGCCGGAGCGGAGAGTGAGGAGCGTAGTGTGCGCGGATTTCTGTCAGGAGGAGCTGCCGCCGCGTCTCATGTTACGGCATGGCCTGTGAGCTGCGGCCACCTGATCCCCGCTGAGAGGATTGTCCCCTCCCCCCCAATCCCGGAGACCATGTATCTCGCCCCCCCGCCGCGGCCTTCCAATGGCTCCAGCTCGGACAGCTCGCTGGCGCCCCCCCGGGAGGACGACCAGGACTTGCCCGAGGACTTTCGCCGCCGGCGCCACACTATGGACAAGGACAAGTCCGAGCACCGCTTCTTCCGCCGGAGCGTTATCTGCGACTCCAATGCCACGGCCCTGGAATTGCCTTCCGCCGGCTCCGCGCCCAGCGCGCCCCCTGAGGAGGAGAGCCCGGAGCCTGTCGCCTCTGTGCCCGTAGCCGGCCCGGCCTTGTTCATCCTCCGCCCGCCGGCCCTAGCCGAGGAGAGGCCGCCCGACGACAATGAGGATTTGGAGACGAAGGCAGTGGGGTTCTCCCCCGACGGCCGCTTCCTCAAGTTCGATATCGAGATCGGCCGCGGCTCCTTCAAGACCGTCTACAAGGGGCTGGACACTGAGACCACCGTGGAGGTAGCCTGGTGCGAGCTGCAGGTGAGGCATGGAGGATCACACGTGACGTCTCCGGTGTGACTGCGCAGGGTCCAGTGTCCACAGAGCAAATAGGAGTGAGATGGTCTGACAGCTCGTGGTCCAGTCTCTGTATAGGAAATAGGAGTGAGATGCAGTGTGTGGCAGCTCAGGGTCCAGTGTCCATATTGGAAATGGGAGTGAGATGTCTGACAGCTAGCTCATGGTCCAGTCTTCATATAGAAAATAAGTCAGATGGTCTGACAGCTAATGGTCCAGTCTTCATATTGGAAATAAGAATGAGATTCAGTCCGACAGCTCATTGTCCAGTCTTCATATAGGAAATAGGCGAGAGATGGTCTGATAGCGCATGGTCATGTAGGGATTAGAAGTGAGATGGTCTGACAGCTAACTTATGGTCCGGTCTTCATATAGGAAATAGGCGAGAGATGGTCTAACGGCTCATAATCCAGTCTTCATGTAGGGAATAGAAGTGAGATGATCTGCCAGCTCATGGTCCAGTCTCCATATAAGAAATAGTAAGAAGCATTCTGACAGCTCATGGTCCAGTCTCCATATAGGAGTCCAGTGTCTATCTATGAAATAGGAGAGAAATGTGATTGCACAGGGTCCAGTGTCCACATAAGAAATAGGAGTGAGATGTAGTGTGTGGCAGCTCATTACTATCCCCTCGAATGAAAAGAAGTGTCTGGCCGAACTGGGGTTCAGTGTCTATATAGGAAATAGGAGTGATATGCAGTGTGTGACAGCACCAGGGTCAATTATTCATAGAGAGGTGAGATGTAGTGTGTGACAGTACATGGTCCAATGTCCACAGAGGAATGAGTTGTAATGTGTGACAGCACTGTGGTCCAGTGTCCATACAGAAAATCAGGGTCCAGTGTCTACAAAATAAATAGTAGTGAGATGCAGTGTGTGTGTCATGCAGGGCTGTGGAGTTAGTACAAAAATTACCAGACTCTTCAGTTTCACTTTAGACTCCACAGCTCTGGTGTCATACATGGTCCAATGTCCATAAGGGAAATAGGGGTGAAGTGTAGTGTGTGACAGACTGGGGTCCAGTGTCCATAGAGGAATGAGATGTAGCGTGTGACAGTGCATGGTCCAGTGTCCATAGAGAAATGAGATGTAATGTGTGACAGCACTGGGGTCCAGTGTCTAAAGAGGAAATAGAAGTGAGATGAAGTGTGTGTCATACATGGTCCAGTGTCCATAGAGTAAATAGAGGTGAGATGTAGTGTGACGGCACTGTGGTCTAGTGTCCATATAGGATTGAGATGTAGTATGTGGCTCAGGGTCCACAATCCATATAGCGATAAGATGTAGTGTGTCTGACAGTGCAGGGTCTAGTGTTCAGAGGAAATAGTTATGTCGTGTGTGGCAACCCAGAGTGTGTGGAAAGTAACAAGATGACAGAGCGAAGGCAAGCTGACTATAGTACCTGTTAGTGTGTTGAGGCCTGGGGGGACAGCAGTGGATTCTGTTTCTAGGACTGTGAGGTGACAGTAGTATGATTTGTAGAATCTAGTGTGCGAGGTGTTAGTACTTAGCTGTGTAGTGTTTAAAGGGATGCCAGGTTATAGTAAGGTCTGTAGTGCCCAGAATTTTCATGTGATAGCAAAGGGTTTTCTGTTTGTAGAATGTCAGTGTGACAAAAGGTGTTTTGTAGCATTTAGAATTGTTTTATGAGACAGTAGTAGTGTCCAGGGGACTGTGGTGACGTTACAGTATCCAGGATTGTAGTGACTAAAAGACTGTAAGGCAGCGTACAGGTTTGTAGTATCCACAGGACTGTCTGGAAGATGGTGAGGTCCTATTATTTGGCTCAGTAGTGTCTAGAGCAGCAGCCCCAATCTCTCTTCTGACCAAAGATCACTTTCATGCAAGACGTGTGTTGCAGTGAAATGCATGATGCACAGTGCCACAAGTGTCCCAGGTAATGAGAACAGTGCTCAGTCGACAGCTGGACTTCTGTTTACTGAACCAGTACCAATCACACCACCTATGACTGTAAAAAATGCATCTGCCTTTGCTAGAACCCTAAAGTTAATTGAAGGGAAATTTGCAGTGAACACACTTTATAAAGACATTGATTGGGAACTGGGATAATTTTGATAAAACTAATAATTACTTTCTTGCCCTGCTGCAAGGTAGCAATTTAAAGTCGCTATCCCAGCCCGTGAGACTTCTCTGCCCTGCGGTCTCCTGGATGGCACTACCACACTTCTTTCAAGGTCACGCTTGGCATCTGCTCCCTGGGGATTCTGATCTTCCATCTGTCTGTCCCAGTGGCACAGCTTGGTTTCTCATTACTTCCTACACTTTACCGTCCCTCCACTTCAGATGCATACACACGTCCAATTTTGGCAAATCGTTGACAAATTTTACCACCTCCATGTTGTATGAGAGCCAATAGACTATGATCAGATAGTGTAGGTAAGCTCTCATACTACATGGAAGTGGTAAAATTGGCCAATCAAAATTAGGTGTGTATGCACCCTTAGAGGCTGGAGTGGAGAGGACCCAGCTGCTGAACACAATGCAGAACTGCCCTGTTACTACACATGTAGCCTCCCTCTGGCAGAGTGTCTGGTTCTCCATCCTCTGCATGGACAGTTGCAGCCCAGCTTGGCACAGTCCACAGCCAGGCAGTGGTCTGTGGCCATGTGGCTGGTAATCCTGCTCTAGAAGATCGCCTCTGAATACCGTTGAGGTCACAGAAGTACTCTGTCGGTGTTCTGTGGTATATATGCAGCATAAAAAGTTATCTTACTTTGACAAGTAACGGACTTGTCACACTGTTGCGTTGCTAAACTGATTTCAGCAATTCGTATATCCAGCTGTGATATGGAGGAACATCGGGCATACCAGCACAGAAAATAGTAATCTTCTTGGTGAAGTGAGTGTGGTAAGTATTGGGCAAGAGCAATTTCTGTTGCGCATCTTTAGCATGTGTGGGCAAAGGCAGAAGTGTAGTTTAACATTTGATGGTAGTCACTGGTATGGGACGTGTGGCATGGGGGATGCTGGGCAATGTTGGAAGTCAACCAGTGCTAAAATTGCTGGTAAGATAACAAGGCATGAATGAAAGGGGTGGACAGGTAGCACTGACAAATGCAGCATGTTTTGTGATTTCCTGGGAAGAGAGCAGAAAAGGGAGTCGCCTGTTACTCGATTTGTATGCAGTCCTATCGCACTGGATGGGCCCTGGTTGATTGGAACACAGTGAATGACTGGTAGCCATCTGTAACTTGCACTTCTGGGTTGTATTGGAACTAGGATGGTGAAGGGGTGGAGCTTAATGGGTGCTTCTTATTAAGGGTACTTTTTATCAGGGCTAGTACTGTAAAAATAGAGCATCTATTATCTCAGCACTTTCAATCCTTTTTTTTTTTTTTTTGTCCTGCAGCCAGCGTAGGAATTTAAGTTTTTCTCTTTTACTGGTCTTTCTGCATTGAAGCTGTGGTGGGTTCACCTGAAAATTGGGCCCTGAGTCATTCTCATGATGCATGCTTTGGCCTGAATATGTAATTGTCACATGGCAATCTTCAATTATGGCTGCTTTGGTTCTGGCTAATTTTATGGCTGTGAGCTTTAGGCACCGTTCACACTTGCGGTTCTCTGCCAAACGGACCGGATGACCTGACCGGATCCGGATCGGAACCGTACGGTTCTGATCCGGATCCGGTCAGGTTGCATCAGGTGTTCATCAGGATGCGATCCGGATCCGTTTGGCAAAAGATAGTAGAAATAAAATAAAAATGTTGGTGTCTGGGAGGTCAGCAGAAGGTGGACCTGTGGAATCAGGCCCTCCGCTGTTTAGCACTCACCTCCACCTCCGACATACTGCCAACATCTCCAGCACGTTTAAAGTCACTGCTGCTCCACTCCAAAATGCTTGCCCATGTGTCCCCATCCAAAATCGCCGCTACAATACGCATAGGAAGTTGGGTAGAACGTCCGTTTTTTTTATAGCCAGTGTGTTGTGCGCTCTCCGTTAGTGTCTGAAATGCAGAGTGCTTTGTTAGAAAGAGATGTCACACCTGGTTTTAGAGAGTGACTTGCTGTCATACAGTTATAAAGATCAAAACAAGCCTGGAGCATTTCAGTCTCTTGAGGTGTTATGTGTTTTATGCCCTCATTATTCAGTACACCTAAACCCCAGAAAAATATTCTCAACCTTTTTTTTTTTTTCTGGGCAGTGTTCTCCTCAGAGTTTTTAAGCTGCTCCACCTGGCTAATTTTTGTGAGCGTTGCAGCCGGCCCGCTGTCACTCAGCGATGCGATCTTCACCCTCTTTTCTAGCTCCCATCAGTGTAGAGGTGTGAGGATAGCTCATGTCCGCAGCACAGACAAGGATCCTATGTAAGAATGAAGACCGGCACCATCAGGTTTCTTTCAATAATGCTCTTTTATCATCATCATACTATACTATGTATCATAACATACAGCCGTCAATGTGACGTTTCGAAGCAAAGGGCTTCGTTCTCCAGCTAGGCTGAATGCACACTAAACATCTATGAAATTCACAGGCTTTTTATAGTACATACTATTAAAAACTGACCAATTACTAGGTTGCTAACCATTGCACCCCAGCTGGACCTGAAGGGAAGCTTCTCTGGTAAGTCTGTGATAGGCTAGACTGACATCGCCATCAGGTCTGCCTTGTGCGATACACGGTGCAGTACTGACAGGTATGCTGCCTGGTTGAACAACGCGCTGTGACTATGTCACCCAATCATGCTTGCGCAAGTGGGCTGGGGCCATGTCAGTCTAGCCCAGGGCTGGCCAAACTACGTCCTGTGGGCTGGATACTGTACATCCAGCCCGCAGACAGGCGGCCATATTCCTCTCCTTTCCCCACTCCCTTCCTGTAATATGCTGGCTCGTCCTGACATCAGGTCATGTGAACCCTGTTGGCATGGAGATGCGACACTGGAAATGGCGAGCTGGTGAGTTTGAAACACTTGCTACCACCTGCTCATGACTCTGCATGGAGGGAGGAGGAGAAGAATTGCTGGAATGTACTCCGCAGCATGCAGCCCGGGCTGCGCAAAGTTTGCCCAGCCTGATCTAGCCTATCACAGACTAAGCAGAGATTTCCATCAGAGCGCAGACCTCAGTCATTGGTGCAACGGTTAGCAACTTAGTGATTGGTCAGTTTCTAAGTCTCTACTATATAAAGCCTGCATATTTCATGAATGTTTAGTGTACATTCAGACTAGCTTCAGAAAGAAGCACCTTGCTTCTGAATATTCAATTGATGGTTGTATGTTAAAAGAAACTTTATAGTGCCAATCTACAGCTTTACAAATGATCAGAACTATCAGCATAGGTCTCTGTGATTGTCTAGGCTTTGCAGGTAGGTTATGGTATTATTGCCCATTTTTGTAGCTGTACAACCATTTGATTCAATGCAGTCAAGTAAAATGGTAAAAATTGAGAGAGAGAAAATGTAATGTAATAGATTTATTTTACTTTATCCATTAGCGCCGGTTTTCCCTTGTAGCCGCATTCTGACACCTTGCTGTGATGGGAGAACACCCCTGAATCCCTCTTGCCTTACCTTGCTTGGCTATAGGGATTCACATGTGTGACACAATTTTTTTTGCTGTTACCAAAGTTTAGGGATGGTCAATGAGATGCTAATAATTTTGAGTTGATTCTTAAAGGGATGCTGTAGGGGGGTCGGGGGAAAATGAGTTGACCTTACCCGCGGCTTCTAATGGTCCCCCGCAGACATCCTGTGCCCGCACAGCCGCTCACCAATGCTCCAGCCCCGCCTCCGATTCACTTCTGGAATTTCAGACTTTAAAGTCTGAAAACCACTGCGCCTGCATTGCCGTGTCCTCGCTCCTGCTGATGTCACCAGGAGCGTACTGCACAGGCCCAGTATGGTCTGTGCCTGCGCAGTACACTCCTGGTGACATCAGCGGGAGCGAGGACACGGCAAAGCAGGTGCAGTGGTTTTCAGACTTTAAAGTCTGAAATTCCAGAAGTGAACCGGAGGCGGGGCTGGAGCATTGGTGAGCGGCTGTGCGGGCACAGGATGTCTGCGGGGGACCATTAGAAGCCGTGGGTAAGTTCAACTCATTTTCCCTTGACCCCCCTACAGTATCCCTTTAATTATTTGCATCTCATTGACCATCCCTAACAAAGATAGACAGGTTTATGTGTACAGCAGTGAATTTCTGGTTAGAGAGACACTGAAGCGAAAAAAAAGATATAATAAATTGGTTGCGTAGTACGGATAATATCCAGAAGATTAGTAGCAAAGCAAATATTCTCATATTTTTATTCTCAGTTATATAGTGTTTTATAACATTGCATCATTCTTTAATATTTGCAGTTTACACACTACTCGGAATTCTAAATGATTTTTCAGAGCAGTCTTGTGAACTATTGACCTGTCCTCTGGCAGAGAAAAAGAAAATTTTTAACTAACAGTTGAGATAAACTTCAGAAGACAGACCTCTCCAAAGTCATGGAGCTTAATGGCTTTTTTTGCATAGAGATAACTGGAGTTTCTCAACTCTTCATGTTCTGGAAACCATATTAGACTTATGTCTCTTATCCTAATGTTTTATTTCTTAGCTGTACTACACATACAAATCATTATATCACATTTTTTTCCCGCTTCAGTGTCTCTTTAAGTTCAGAGCTGGTTGGGGAAGTACAGAAGCGAAGCACTGAGCGTTTCCACATAGCATTTATTGCACTGAAACTAGAGCCCTTACCATTTCCGATGACTAATTTCTTCACAGTCCTCAATCAGGCGTTTGCCTGCCCACAAGAATCTAGATTTGTTACTGGCTGCAGAGTTGATGACATTTTTTGACAGACATGGCTGACAGTAATTATTATATTTGAAAATCATGTTTAATTTTACAATATGCTTGATGCTCATGCCTTGCATTTTTTAAAATTGTGCATTGATAAAGCACGAAGCAGTCTTGAGAGCTGCATTTCAGATACCGATTATTGCTCGTATGATTAAAAAAACTGTAAATGCTGCTGTGTTATGCATCTGGCCAAAGCTTACTATCTTTCACAGACTGGCTTCAAATCCATCGTTCGGCAGGGAAGTCTTCCAAATTGGTGCAAGCTCAAGGAATCTTTCTTTTTAATTAGATTTCACCAATTACTTCACCATGTTCCCCAGCTCCTATACAGTACAGTGCTGATGCTGTACAGATGTCATTAAATTCCAAGCTAGCGACTTGTCTGTTGCTATAAGGTGGTGGCGGGTGGGAGGAGGAGGGATAAAAAGCGACATGCGAGATCTTAAGCAGATCTGGGGGTGGGACTCTATACACCTGCTGAATTCTTTTAAGTTTCTTGGCTGAGACTGGCTTTATCTTCCGCCATGGTAGTTTAATTTGGTGTCTGTCAGTAGCATTAGTTCCATTAAAAATAATTTTGAAAGCTTCGGGATACCAAGACATTTTGTACAATTTCATGCTCTCAAATTTGTGAGAACAGTTTATTCCAAGATGGCTGCACACCAGTGTTTAAAGGGATACTGTAGGGGGGTCGGGGGAAAATGAGTTGAACTTACCCGGGGCTTCTAATGGTCCCCCGCAGACATCCTGTGTTGGCGCAGCCACTCACCGATGCTCCGGCCCCGCCTCCAGTTCACTTCTGGAATTTCTGACTTTAAAGTCAGAAAACCACTGCGCCTGCGTTGCCATGTCCTCACTCCCGCTGATGTCACCAGGAGTGTACTGCGCAGACACAGACCATACTGGGCCTGCGCTGTGCGCTCTTGGTGACATCAGCGGGATCGAGGACACAGCAACGCAGGCACAGTGGTTTTCAGACTTTAAAGTCTGAAATTCCAGAAGTGAACCGGAGGCGGGGCCGGAGCATCGGTGAGTGGCTGCGCCAACACAGGATGTCTGCGGGGGACCGTGAGAAGCCCCGGGTAAGTTCAACTCATTTTCCCCTGATCCCCCTAGTATCCCTTTTAAAGCACGGTCTACAAAGACCTGGATGAGTGAGTATTGTGTGGAGGGATTAGACTGGCCTACAGGGCTGTGGAGTTGGAGCAATTTTGGAGTCGGAGGTTTTATAAACGGAGGAGTCGGAGTTGGATGATTTTTGTACCAAATTCATAGCCCTGGTAAGTATTAGACTAAGGAGTCGAAGTCGAGGAGTCACAGTCAGAGCAATTTTGGGTACCTGAAGTTGGAGTTGGTGGTTTCATAAACTGAGGAGTTGGATTTTTGTACCGACTCCACAGCCCTGCCGACCTATAGAGATCTCTGACCTCAACTCAGTAGAAATCCTTTGAAATTCATTTTTTGTAGTTTTTAACCCCTTTTCACTCTGAGAACCCCCCCCCCCCCCCAATAACCTTTGAAATTTGGCATTAAAAGATAGCTTTATGGGGGACCCCTCTCCCCCTTTTTAATGTTTAATACTTCTGATTTACTCATGTTGTTCAGATTTTATTTTTAGTAGCAGAGCTGGTATCATTTATCTGTGGCTTTTTATGTTTTTTTAGTTTCTTTTATTCTGTGGCTACAGAGTATGTTGTCAACCCCAGTGGACATTAAATGCGTCTACCACTGACTATAAAATCACTGTTGATTCCGAATCATTGAGTTCTTTTATTTTGGGTACTGGTTGATGGAAGTTACTCAAACTGATTCATTGCTATTTCTAACCTTGTGATCTGTGATATTGATTGTTTAGATGTTTGGCTTGCGTGTTAACAGTCATCGCTTATGCTCTGTGTAGGGTGTGATTCTCCACAACATGCTGGCTTAGATCATGCTCAGTTTCTAAGTTTGGCTCAAACAGTAGATTGTGTGTATCCCATTCCATGGATATGCATCCCTTGACGGCTTTTTTTCATCCTCTGCTGCTTGTAATAGTTTGTCCAAAGCGATCAATATTGACGTTAACATTTCTATTCAGTGAAAACCATTGTCGGGGTAGGAGTCTACCCCGCAATGCAAAATATAGACCTTTTTTTTTTTTTATATTTCCATACTGAATTTTAAATTAGCCTGCAGTGTGGCCCTGATGGTGGCAATCCTCATATTTTCAGTGGTTATACATTCTGGACTTTATAATTTGAATAATCACCCCTCTATCTAGACCTTTCATGGCCTCATGCAATATGTCATAGCTGGCAGCATTACTAGTCCTTGGCAAATGCTACAATGACCTCAGTATAACCCCCCCCCCCCCCCCCCCATTTTCCCTTCAGCAAATATGATAAGAACAAGACCAGTTAGCTGTGAAACCATTACATCATCTGTTTATCAGTGGATGGACAGGTTTGTAACTTCGTCAGCTGTGGCTTCTCTACAAAGGAAGGTGGTCAGTCCATAGGAGGATGTGGAAGTGCTGAAAGGAGGTGAACGGATGTTTGTTTCCTCATTACTACAAGCATCAGCAATCCTCAAGAACAATGAATGAAGAACCCAAGCAGTTGTGACTAAGAATATTTCCGTCAGATTTCTCAATTGGATGGGTGTGCTGTATCCTTACGGACTGGTCTGCACTACAAGCTAAACACGCTGCTTGTCAGTGAGTCAGTCTTTTAGGGAGTGTTTATTCCAGCTATCTGCTTTCTTCATTGATTAGCCCCAAATGCCATTTTCTGGAATTCCTGACTGATTAGAGGCCTCTGCTTTGTGTGGTCTATGATGAGTGACTCAGTTTTTGCAGTGAACTGTGTGCAATCTCATAGCATTCCTCCATGGTAAACATGAACATTGTATACCACAGGCTCGCTGAATTACATTTCTGACATTCTTTGGTTGCCGATACTTGGGTAGAAGTTCTTATGTTATTGGTTAAAAGAAAGCACAAGCGCACTACATTTAAATGGAAGAACTAAACATAAATGTGCAGTACCACATACATGCTAAGTAACTGCTTTAAGCCTGACCACTATCTCTGGCGTATTTCTTGAAGTGTTCCCAGAGATGAAAGACCTCTTGGGTACCATACTTACCTGAGGCTTCCTTAAGCTCCATTGTGCCTGCTTAGTCTCTCGCCGTCTCCCTGGGTGGCTTCTGTCCCCTGCAGTACAGCCTGAAAGCCTGGCCTAATCGCGCTTTCTCATGCATGCCCGACCAGTCGCATTTGCGCAGCTGGACTACTACTGCGCAAGTGTACCAGGGACAGGAGCGCAACAGGGGGAACACACCAGTCCGAGCTGCGCATGTGTGACGAATTGTGACTTGGCCAGGCTTTTGTCTGTATTGCGGGGGACGGGAGACAGCGAGGGACTGAGCGGCCTCAAAGTGGCTTAAAGGGAACCAGAGAGGAACGGGCTGAAAAAAAAGAACAAGCCTTTATACATACCTGGGGCTTCTTCCAGCCCCATAAGCCTGGATCGCTCCCACGCCGCCATCCTCCGCTTCCTGGAACCGCCGTTACCGGGCCCGTCACTTCCGGCGGACGCGGCCAATTGTCCGCATCACAGGGGCTCCCTCCATACATGTACGCATGCGGCTGCACAGCAGGCAGCCTCATGCGTACTTGTATAGAAGGAGCTCCGTGTGATGCGGCGAATCGGCCGCGTCCGCCGGCCGACTGGCCGACTAGCGGCAATGACGGGACCCGGTACCGGCGGATCCAGGCAGCAGAGGACGGCGGCGTGGGAGCGATCCGTGCCTATGGGGCTGGAGGAAGCCCCAGGTATGTATTAAAGCTTCCCCCCAACCTCTCTGGTTCCCTTTAAAGAGAAACTCCGACCAAGAATTGAACTTTATCCCAATCAGTACCCCCTCTTTACATGAGAAATCTATTCCTTTTCACAAACAGACCATCAGGGGGCGCTGTATGACTGATATTGTGGTGAAACCCCTCCCACAAGAAACTCTTGAGCACCGTGGTGCTCCTGGCAGTTTCCTGTCTGTGAACCTTGTTGCATTGTGGGAAATAACTGTTTACAGCTGTTTCCAACTGCCAAAAAAGCATGCAGCAGCTACATCACCTGCCAACAGTAAAAATGCCACCATGTAATGTCAGAATGTAAATCAGGGATTTAAAAGATTTTACAATGGGCAAACACTGACTAAATCATGTGTACATAATTATTGTAAAAATGAAGCACTTTATTACATTATTTCCACTAGAGTTCCTCTTTAAGGAAGCCTCAGGTAAGTATAGAACCTGTATCAATAAAGGAGTCCAGCGCACATCTTTCAAAGTCATTAACATGCAAGTCCATTAGACGTTCAAGCTTCTATATCTTGCTATCATCATTTGTCAATGCAGGTCCACCACCAGAAACACCCTTTTAAGACACACACTCATCAGTCGTCTCTGACCACTGTTAGACTGGTCAGAGAAAGCATAAGCCTTGGAGCCTCAGGGTCCTGGTGTTATTTGTGTTCCTCCTCAGACAAAATCTTTTCCGCTTTTGCATAATATTCACCTCAAAAAATAAACCTCTTGTAGCGTAATACAGTTAAAAACTTAAAATCTTTATTATAAAAAAAACTCTCCCCCATTGCCTATGCTGGACTGAAGATCCACTTTCTTTCATCTCAGGTTCACTTTAAGGCTCTGTAAGACTGTAAAAAAAAGTTGAGCCTTATTTCTTCTATCCTATAAGTTCCTATACCTGTTCTAATGTGTTCTGTCTTAGGGCTGGTTCAGACGGACGTTCGGAGGCGTTGCGTTTGTTGGCGTCGTGGTGGTGATGCGTTCGGGCTTTCAGCAGCGTTCGCGTTGTTCGGATGCGGTCGCATTTTTTCTTACCGTAGGGGGACATTAGCCGTCGCGGTTAACAGCCCCTGGAAGCTACATGTAGCTTCCAGGGTCTCCTTGAACGCCAGGGAAAATGGGACCCGAACGCCGCGTTTGTGTAAATGCGCGTGAAAGCTTGGTACAAACGCTCCCATTCACTTGAATCGGAGCGTTTAACGCCAAGCCCCAAACGCTGGCGGTAAACGCTGCACAAGCGGCCGTCTGAACCAGCCCTTACTGCAGCCTTTTCTAGTAGCACAGTGGCTGTATTATCTCTGTTACATGATATAATCTTCTCTCTGTGGGGCTGAGGCAGTCAAGCTGGAATGTGCTGTGCTGCTTGTGATTGGATAGAAGCTATACACACCCTCTCCAGGCCTCCTGCATGTATGACTCACACACTGAGCTCCTCTCAGCCTATCACTTGCTATGTCTTTTGTTTGTAAACACTGCATAAAAATGGCAATTACAAGCCAGGATTGCAGCAGGAAGAGGCAGAAACAGCACAGAGGGGCCCAGGAGAACATAACGAATAGAATGGTATGCTTTTTATTGTAAGAATTTGAGTACAGATTCTCTTTAAAGAGGAGCAGTCAGCCATACAATCTCTCAGAAAAAAACACATAAGTAGATAAATACTTGCTCTACTTACATAACATATGTACTGCATACATATGTATTGCACTGTCCACGTTTTGATTTTAGTGATTTTTTTTTTTCTACGGTAAAAAGAGAAAATCCTTCTTAGCATTTCCCATTTTAAGTGTGGCTATTTTGAAGCCAATTCTGATGTCATTTCCTCCCTTAGTCTCCTCTGCCTGATTTGCCTGCCCTTCACTATAGAAAGTGCATTGTCTCAGCTTGAGAAATATTGGCCAATCAGAGAGGAACAGCGGTGTGGGAGGTGAAAACAGGAGGAAAAGAGGCTTCAACCAATCGGGCTGCTTTAGTTGAGTCTGAGGGGAAGTACAGAAGAAAAAAAGAAAAACCCAGCACGCCCTGCAACTTTTTGTGTACCAAATAAGTCAGGTAAACTGGGGAATGATCATTTATCAACAGGAAAAGTAATAGAGATTTTAACTTTTGGATTGCCTGGTTGTTATTATTATTATTATTTGTATTTATAAAGCGCCAACAGTGCTGGACAATAAATAGGGATGCATACGTTGTAACAAGTGGTGACAGAGCAGTAGCAAACAGTTTTACAACATAGCACAAGGTTATACGTGCAGTCAGGGTATAAAATGCGTTTTACAGGGACCCAGCAAATCAAATCCGAGTTAAGCCCCGTCTACACGGGGAGATGTTGGGGAGATGTTGTGGCGATCGGCGGCCTGTTGCGCGTCCACGCACGTGCCCGCAGCGCCCCCGCTCGCCGCGTGTGCGCCGCAATCGATTCCCCGCTCGTGCCCGCTCGTCCCCGCCGGCGCCGCTTATCTCCCCCACGATTCCCTGCCATTGTCCCCTCGCGGGGATCGAGCAGGGAATCGGCGGTGCGGAGATCCGTCCTGTCGGATCTTATCAATCGAGCCGCATCAGCGGCTCGATTGATAAGGAGCATCGCGGCCGCATCTACGCGTGTAGATGCGGCTTAAGTCCATGAGAAGGGTGTCATTGCTGGGGTAGCAAAATTAAGGACACACTAAGGTGGGGGGGGGGGGGGGGGGCTGCCAAAGGCTTACAATCTAAAGGGTGGTTGGCATCCTTATTACTTGTTTACCAGATAAAAATGAATTGATTTGATGCCCGACAGTTACTCTTTACATCTCTAGTTCTGGCTTGTATATTGAGTGGAATATATTATTTTCAATACACGGTTTTGTGTATTGGAAATATTAATTTTATTTATTCATTCTTAGGGTTGGTTCTAGTTATATTGGTCCCCTTGGCAAAATTGTCAATGCATTAATGTGCATAAAACTTTGCCCTTACATAGAAATGTGACTTTTCTGCTGATGTAATGTTAGACTGCCCTGCATGCTCTTTCACTCTGTGCTTATGTTGTGTTTCCACATTACTACATTTGCCAACTGTATGGTTAAAAAAAGCAGCTGTGGATTAGCTCTTCTGTTGGAAGACTTTTTTCATTTTATCAGATGACTAATAGAAATGATGCATGCATAGACGTTTTTATATCAGATAACCAGTAAAATAAATATTGTTTTGACGCAAGCCATGATGACTGATAAGAAGAATATAAATTGCAAAGCTGAAATGTGCACATATTTGATGGATTATTTTAAAGATTTGTGCACGCAATAAAAAAGTGATTAGTCAGTTCTTTGCAAACTGGGGAGCATTTGGGGGTGGAGATTGTGCAGAGCCATGTGTCATACTTGTCCACATGTCCACTGTCCATACTGCTCATGGCTCTTTTGTCTTCACAGAGTGCCTTGAGGTTTTTTTTTTTTTTCAAAGTGTGAGATCATGTGTCCCATAGAGACTCTTCAGATGATCTGGATAATGTTTCAAACTGGCTGAGACCAGAGATTTGCTCCACAGGCCACTACCATCCACTTGTTTCCAGCCTTTCACAAGTTATATTTATCCCGCCCTTGCTGTTAATTCCTAGAAAGTGATATACATTCTCTGTGTGTAACTGCTTGGGAACTTCAGGCCTGGAATTTAAGGGTTTAACCGTTTATACACAGGAATGTATTTTTACTCAGCTGAACTAATACAATACTTTTTTTTTTTTTTTTTTTTTGCAAAAGCTGCCCCCCCCCCTTCCTTTCCCTACTAAAATGTATGTTTGTGTAAACATTTTCTGGTTTGCAGAGCTTTGGAGTCCATAAAAAAATCATCTGACTGCAGATTATGAAAACACCACCTCCAGGTACCAAAATAACTCTGGCTCCTTGACTCCGACTCCTCTGTCTGATAATTACCAGGGCTGTGGAGTCGGTACAAATATCATCTGAAAAATCATACAACTCAGTTTATGAAACCACCAATTGCGACTCCAGGTACCAAAAAATTGCTCCGACTCAACAGCCCTGCAGGCTTGTGTACTGTGTCCTGGGATCAAGATCAGCATCGCTGCCTCTCTCCGCCCTCCTTTTCCCTCACACTACTGGATCCTGTCAGTTCTCTTCTCTGCCAATCTCTGTTCGATATAAAGTGCAGGATAAGGCGTTTACATGTGGAGTGACCTTTGTCGTCTTTTTCTTTTAATGTACCTGCCTTCGCTTTTTTTTTTTGCAGCTGTGTCTTTTTCATTCCCAGTCTGAGCATATTTCATTTCAAAGGCTGTATTATTTGCTTAGCCTAGTAACCTCACTGGCATCTGTTGTCTCCTAATGTTTTTATTCTTTAGTCCAGTTAATATGAAATGTCACGTTGTGGAATTGGCAGAAACCTATATTTGTTCAGAAAGTGAAATTCTGCACGAAGGCCCAGTGCACATCAAAAACCTCTAGCAGATCCGCAAAACGCTAGAGGTTTTTGAAGCAGATTTCAGAGCGATTCTAGGCAACATGCCTATCGTTTTTGGAGAGTTTTTGTGTAGCAGATTAAAGATATTGTTACAGTAAAGCTGTTACTGAACAGCTACTGTAACAAAAACGCCTGGAAAACCGCTCTGATCTAGGGTTTTTCAGAGTGGTTTTCCACTTTCCTATACACCACTTAAGGACCGGGCTGTGTTTTAGAGATCTGTGCTGCGTGGGCTCTGCAGCCCGCAGCACAGATCGTGAATACAGCAGGGCGATCAGACCCCCCCCCCCCCCACTTTTTTTTTCCCCACTAGGGGGATGACCTGCTGGGGGGGTCTGATCGCCGCCGCTCTGTGTGGCCAAGCAGGGAGGGCTCCTCAAAGCCCCCCTCCGCAGCTTTTTCCGTCCTCCCTACCTCTTTCTGCCTCTCGCTATGGCTCTGATGTGCGCAGGACGGATATCCGTCCTGCGCATTGTAGGATAGGCTTCAGCCTATCAAATGACGGCGATCCCCGGCCAATCGTATGATGTAAACAGCGGGGATTTCTTCCCCGCGTGTTTACATTTTGCCGGCGAGCCGCGATCGGCGGCACTCCGGCTGTTTACGGAGACACCCTTCGTGAACTGACATGGAAAGGCCGTTTCCATGGTAACCCACTTAAGACCTGCTGACGCCTATGGGCGTTAGCTGGTCGTTAAGTGGTTAACATTGAGGCAGAAACTCCCCAGAAATCTAAAAAATGCGTTTGTGGAAAAATCGAGCCGCTCTGGTTTGCACCATCCCATTCACTTTCATTAGCCAAGCGGTTTTCCCCCAGCAAGCATTTTAAAAAACGCTCCAGAACCGCTCTGGTGTGCACCAGCCCATACTATGTCTATTTCCATGAAAGCATGAAGTAGACATACTGCAGATGTATTGCAGCAGTCCATGACGCTTTGCATTTGGTGGTAAAAGTACTGCAAAATAGATTTGTACAACAATTAAAAAGCAATACAGCAGCAATCCTATATTTTGATTTAAAGTGCAAATGTTCCAAAAATGCTGCTGGCACTGGAGTTGCAATTTTGGGAGATTGCAACTGTGAGATCAACTTCATTGACTTTTATTAACCTATTGTGTTTTTGGAATCACTAGTTCTTCAGGGCCAAGTGATGTATAGATGCTGTGGTTTTAGAGGAAATATAATTAGAGCATTTAAGATGAGCTTTATTTATTTATTTTTTTCCATGCACAACTCCACTGACTTTAAAATAGATGCTGGTTTAAAGATAATCAGCTTCTTGGCTGTATTGGTTCATTGTGAAGTCAGTGGAACTTTTGTCTGCAGATGATCAGTACTGAAGCCAGGAAATGCATGCAATGTCTTCACTTCTTCACTAGAAATGGTTTTGTAAATGTAGAGGGGTTGATCTGCACCAACCACAACATAATTAGTGCGCTAGGACCTTCCCTGACAATATGCAATGAAAAACTCCCAAAAAGGAAAAAACGGTCATCCAGTTGACAGCACTACTGTGTATCTCGACAGTGTTATTACTGCCACAATAATGTAATAACCACAATCAATTAAAACACTTAAAAATGACTAAACAATGCCCATCATTAAAGTGGACCTGAACTCTTGCACAGGACAGAAGGAAAACAGAGAAATGCACCCTGTATGTATTTAGAGAGTCAAGCCTGTCTAATTTCCCCTCATTTAGGTCTAATCACAAGTTGTAATCTGATCTCTCCCCTGTGTCACATGACTGCCTCAGCAGATAAGCTCATTTGAAAGCACAGGATGTTAACAATAGTTCTGCTTCCATGAATCAGGAAGTAGACACGCTGCTGATTTATTGCAGGATTTGTATCAGCTGTAACAAAGAAATGTTTTTGGTTAAAATGTTGTTATGCTGTTGCTTATCTTTAAGAGCAGAGAGGACATTCTGAGTTCAGGTCCGCTTTAACATATTACCAGGGCTGTGGAGTCAGTACTTAAATCATCCGGCTCAGACTCCTCCGTTTATGAAACCACCAACTCCAGGTACCCAAAATGACTCCGACTCCTTAGTCTAATTCTTATCAGGGCTGTGGATTTTGTACACAAATCTTTTGACTCCAACTCCGACTCTGCCTCCCGACTCAGGCTCCTCAGTTTATGAAACCTCTGACTCCAGGTACCCAAAATTGCTCTGACTCCACAGAAAATGTTATATATATATATATATATATAATATTATATTCAGACAGTTCCCAGAAGGGAGCCTGCCTAGCTAAGAAACCCAGGTTCAATGTACACAATAAATTATTATTGCAATCAACATCCGTTCATGGTTCAAATATTAAAGTGCTTCCTTATGCATGTTATATAATTGGAAGTGCATATAATGCCGTTAGAAAAGTGCTGCAAGTGCATAGATTAGTGTGCAGAGTTTGACTGGATGCTGGACCAAACATGTGCCAAAAAATGAAATAAAAAAACTAATAACCAAACTATTCAAATCACTACAAACTAAACTGTGTGGATGGTGAGACTATAGTATATAGGAGACTGCAGTATACTTATCACGAATGAGTTATTGCCGGTAAATCCTATATGGATCGCTGTGAGCACAGGGAGTTTAAGACCACCTAGTGCCCAATATGTGTCGTGGCTACCAGGGCTGTGGAGTCGGAGTCGTGGAGTCGGGCAATTTTGGGTGCCTGGAGTCGGAGTCGGGAAAAAATGCACCGACTCCGACTCCTAATGAATTTGTAACTGTAATTAAAATAGAAAATATGATAAAATGTTCTATTTCTCAGATAATAGTCATTACAAATAATGTATATATACACTATATATACAGTAATAGCCGTGCTTAGTCCACAAAAATGAAATAAACCAATCAAAATTAGTTACTTGTGCTGCTTCAATAAAGCAGTCCCCGTATTTTTAAGGTCAGACATACATATCTGATTGTGACTGTATATATGATGTGTACACAGGAATCTCTTATATATACTAAATAACATCTATGCTGTAAGAATAAAGCCTGATGTGTAGCTGTGTCACTAATAGAGATGGTCAACGAGATGGAAATAATTCTGCATTGATGCTGGTTTATGTAAATGTATGCACTCCCTTTGCTGATGAAATCAAATAATTTGATATGTTGTTAAAATTTGGTTTGGGGACTACAAATTAAAGGGCACCTGAGACGGATGAAAAGTAAAGTTTTATACATACCTGGGGCTTCCTCCAGCCCCCTTCAGGCTAATCAGTCCCTCGCTGTCCTCCACCACCCGGATCTTCTGCTATGAGTCCTGGTAATTCAGCTAGTCAGCGCTGTCCAGCCGCATGCTGCTCCCACAGCCAGGAACATTCTGCACCTGCGCAATAGTACTGCACAGGTGTAGTATGCTCCTGGCGGCGGAGTGTGTGCATGCGCACTACGCCCGACTGGCTCAAGTACCTGGACTCATAGCAGAAGATCCAGGTGGTGGAGGAGGACAAAGAGGGACTGATTATCCTGAAGGCGGCTGGAGGAAGCCCCAGGTATGTATAAAACTTTAATTTCATCTGTCTCAGGTTTACTTTGTTACACAGTAGTACTATACTCTACATATGCACTCCCCACAGAGCTGCAGGGAATCCACTGAGAATGCTGTGCACATTGAACACAGAGGTGTTGTCTGTCACCCATAAACCTTGTTCAGATTGTGCATGAAGAATGTGTAATAGAGGAAGAATCTCCTCATTCCCCTGCAGAGTACCTGCACATCACTCTTACATGTACCCACAGTCACATTGCCTAGGGCCTGATAGATGTTCTTTGTTCCGGTCTGTACCTTTTACAAGTACTCTTACCAAGGACTAGTTTTAGTCTAAAGGGAATAAATATAGTAGTCTACATATCCTTCTCACTTCAGTTGTCTTGTAAAATTCCTAAGCGTTGGCAGCAGGGCTGTGGAGTCGGTCCAAAAATCCACCGACTCCGACTCCTCAGTTTAGGATTCCACCGACTCCGACTCCACGACTCCGACTCCTCTAATTTGCATATTACAATTTTGTTGATTAAAAGTATGTAACATGAAATTTGTCTCTTAACTGCCAACGCTTAGGAATTTTACAAGACAACTGAAGTGAGAAGGATATGTAGACTACTATATTTATTCCCTTTAGACTAAAACTAGTCCTTGGTAAGAGTACTTGTAAAAGGTACAAACCGGAACAAAGAACATCTATCAGGCCCTAGGCACTGTAAGTGTGGGTACATGTAAGAATGATGTGCAGGTACTCTGCAGGGGAATGAGGAGATTGTAAACAGACAACACCTCTGTGTTCAATGTGCACAGCATTCTCAGTGGATTCCCTGCAGCTCTGTGGGGAGTGCATATGTAGAGTATAGTACTACTGTGTAACAAAGTAAACCTGAGACAGATGAAATTAAAGTTTTATACATACCTGGGGCTTCCTCCAGCCTCCTTCAGGATAATCAGTCCCTCGTTGTCCTCCTCCACCACCTGGATCTTCTGCTATGAGTCCAGGTACTTGAGCCACTCAGGTGTAGTGCGCATGCACACACTCCGCCGCCAGGAGCATACTACACCTGTGCAGCACTATTGCGCAGGTGCAGAATGTTCCTGGCTGTGGGAGCGGCATGCGGCCGGACATCGCTGACTGGCTAAATTACCAGGACTCATAGCAGAAGATCCGGGTGGTGGAGGACAGTGAGGGACTGATTAGCCTGAAGGGGGCTGGAGGAAGCCCCAGGTATGTATAAAACTTTACTTTTCATCCGTCTCAGTTACCCTTTAATTTGTAGTCACCAAACCAAATTTTAATAACATATCAAATTATTTGATTTCATCAGCAAAGGGAGTGCATACATTTGCATAAATCAGCATCAATGCAGAATTATTTCCATCTCGTTGACCATCTCTATTAGTGACATGGCTACACATCAGGCTTTATACTTACAGCATAGAGGTTATTTAGTATATATAAGAGATTCCTGTGTACACATCATATATACAGTCACAATCAGATATGTATATCTGACTTTAAAAATACGGGGACTGCTTTATTGAAGCAGCACAAGTAACTAATTTTGATTGGTTTATTTCATTTTTGTGGACTAAGCACAGCTATTACTGTATATATACTGTATATATACATTATTTTTAATGACTATTATCTGAGAAATAGAACATTTTATCATATTTTCTATTTTAATTACAGTTACAAATTCATTAGGAGTCGGAGTCGGTGCATTTTTTCCCGACTCCGACTCCGACTCCAGGCACCCAAAATTGCCCGACTCCACGACTCCGACTCCACAGCCCTGGTTGGCAGTTAAGAGACGAATTTCATGTTACATACTTTTAATCAACAAAATTGTAATATGCAAATTAGAGGAGTCGGAGTCGAGGATTCGGAGTCGGTGGAATCCTAAACTGAGGAGTCGGAGTCGGTGGATTTTTGGACCGACTCCACAGCCCTGGTGGCTACCAGGGCTGTGGAGTCAGAGCAATTTTGGGTACCTGGAGTCGGAGTCGTGATTTCATAAACTTCGGAGTCGGATGATTTTGGACAAAATGCACAGCCCTGGTAAGTATTAGACTAAGGAGTCTGAGGCATTTTGGGTACCTGGAGTTGGGAGTCGGCAGTTTCGTAAACTCTGAGTCGGAAGATTTTTGTACCGACTCCACAGCCCTGGTGGCTACCATGCCACTTTCCAAGAGCCCAAATGCCAGGGTTGTAGATTTTAAAAGTGCTCTTTTTGATATCTTGTTTTAACTTTTTTTTTTTTTTTTGATACATCTCGGTATGCACATACTGCATTGATTTGTAAGTATGGCGATCTGTGTTACAGTTTCTCCAAAACCTATCTTTTTCTTTTTTCTCAAACCTGTCCTGGAAAAATGACAACTGGAAGTGAGAGCAGCTGGCCACTTGTTCCTGGTTGATATTTTTTTTTTCTTCCCTGAAATCTATATTGCATTACAGATCTGAATGCCAGTATGCCTTCTGTCGGTGACCCCTGTTTTTGATAGTTGTATCTGTTACATTGTCTTCTTTCCCTGGTAGTGCAGCTGCCACATTCTCATTGTGACTAATCTGGCTGCTGCGAAGTGGTGCCTTCCTCTTGTGGTTTCTGCTCAGCACTGTTCTGATGTTTCAGCAGTTCCACATACTATCATGAAATCACTTACTGACAGTGTTGCCAACTCATCCCTTTAATTACTGACACATCTAAGTTATACAGGTTCTGGGGCTACTTACACATAATCAGTGCCTTACCTGCATCTACCTAGCCACGAAACCTGTATAATTCATGTGTCAGTAAATAAAGGGATGAGTTGGCAACACTGCTTACTGATCTGAGCTGGTACTGAAATGTATTGGATCATCTCTCCCCTCCCCCAATTCAATTACTTCCGTAAGAAATTTACTGTTGATATTTTAACTTTTGCTATATATCGGAAGTGGTTACTGTTCATTTTGTACTTGTTTTTCAAGGCCACTGAGCACAAAGCCCTCTTTCAGTCACTTCTGATAGTATACTGTAGTATTTACAGGAAGCTATCTTAACATTTTACTTGATTTCTTCATGTTTTACACTTTAATTGCATTAATTTCCCCAGCAATTGGAAGGGCTTGCTATCCTGTAATGTCAGGCAGGGATGAATCTTGCCTGTGCCGGTATTGCAAAACTATTCCCCGCAAGCGGTTTGCCATACTAGTGTGTGGTTTTTGGATGCTTTTTACCCAGGGCTAGTTGGAGTCGAGGAGTCTGAGCAGTTTTGGGTACCTGGAGTCGGTGGTTTAATAAACTGGGGATTTTGAGTCGGATGATTTTTTTGAGAAAACGCACTGCAAGGACGTGTCGGCACTCATCTCTAAATCACACACCTGTTGTGGCCAGAGTGTTCACAAAGACTTAAACTACACAAGCGCAGAATACTCTGGTCCACAGAAGTGCGATCGAGGGAGGTGCGCTGACGCACACCTGCTTTTGGAGGGGACAGTGGCACCCTAGAGGGCAGCAGAAATACAATGGACCAGACAGACTGCTAGGGGCTTGAAGAAGCCCTAGGTAAGTAAATCAACCCCCGCGACCCGGATGTCCTTTATAATTGCAAAGACCTTTGTGTAGCAGTTGCATGGTTATGTACTGTATATACAGTAAAATCTCATTATAGTAAACTCTGATATAGTAAACCTGGATAAAGTAACCTTAGTCCTCGGGTCCCAGCCAATGTGGCTGTATATACAATGTATGACCAATTCTGATATAGTATACTACTTTTTCTGGTCCCTTGGAGTTTACTATAAAGGGATTCTACTGTATATTTATGGAGAGTGGGATTTCACTTTTAATACTTAAAACTTTGACAAATTTGCCTCAAGATAACAGGCCAGTTACTGTTAAACTTCTTCCAATGCTGGATGTTGGAGAGGTATTGCGCGAGGTAAGTACAAGTGAGTATGTTGGTATCTTCCCATACTGCTTTGGTTAGAGAAATCTCTTGCTCACCCCAATGTCTCCCCTGCATTCTGATACCCATTTTGGTTTAGTTGGACCTCGCTGTGGCTAAGAATGCTTTACAACCACTCCTGTGCACATGGCAGCATTTTTGAAGTACTATTAGGTGCTTCCTTGCCTTTATGCTTTTTGAGCATCCTGGCTAATAGGCTTTCTGGTAACCAATGACACGCTTGTGAGAGCTGATGGAGTACTTTATGCGTCCATTTGAGCTGTCTCTCTAAGGGCCTGCTTTCATGCTTGGATTTTAAAAAGCTTTCACTTCTGTAATGCAAACATGAAAGTCTTTGTAGTCAGTCGAAACACAGAAGCATGAAATACAAATTGCAACAATCTACAAAAAGTTTTTTTTTTTTTTTTTTTTTTAATTGTTTGGAAATTGCTGGGCAAGACCTGCCTACTCTGTATCTATTGTAAGCTATGGAAAGAGGAAGTGTTTCAAAACTTAATTCTGTAGGCAATTTGATCAAAAGTAGTGTCTGAAAATAACTGTTACGCTCCAATTTTGTCTCTGAATGCCCAGGAAGCTTTGCAAATCATCTTCTCAAACTAAACTGAGGCTGTGATTTCTGATTTGGAGCTGTGACCTGACCCTTCTCATTGCATTGTGCTTAGTGGTGTTGCTTCCATATACTCACTAGATTTTTTATTTTTTTTACACTTTTTTTTTTTTTATTTTTTTTTTTTGCCGGAGCAGTCTTTATCCCAGTGTGTGCACTTTTGGCCAGCAGTGCCACTCCTTATGTTCTAGACCATACATGCCAAATTCTGGCCCACAGAGCCAGCAAATTTGGCCTGCAAGTTGGTTTCTCCACTTTGACTTTTGTTTGGCCCACTTTAGACCATCAGGGAAGCTATTATGGAGCGTGTTTTTTTTTTTTTTTTTTGTGCACTAGACAACAGGGAACTGTAAGGCCCCGTTTACACTTAATCGGTTGGTACGCGTTTTTTTCTTATCCATATCAGTGCATTGTGAAAAAGATTTCAGTTAAAACACGTTAAGTGTGAAAGGTGCCATAGTAAAACATGGGCATTACTTTGAAAATCAGTTGTCCTTTCAGTTATAACTGAGAGCAACTGAATAAGTGTAAACTGGGTCTAAAGGGGAGGGAGGGGGCCTCTAGACATCAGGAAACTGTATATCTATTGATCCACCTTGCTACTATGTATGTATAAATTGTGGCTCCTGCAAGAGCATCTTTAGCCATGACTAAGGAGCGTGTGCAGCTCTGATACACGTGAGCTGATATCTGTCCAGTACTATTTTCAAATATTGGAATTTTATCGTCTTCCAGTGGAGCGTATTTCTCCTATCTAGGATTTATAAGTAACCCATTCACTCCTCCTTCACAACACCTATCAAATTCCTTATTTCCAGAATTTACAAATTTCTCTTTCCAACTGGTGGTTATGTGATTGCTGTATTTTACAAGGCAGTCCACCAAGCTCCATCTGAGTTCTAGGGGAAAGTTTTTAGGCCATGCTTTCTCCCACAGTGCTCTATGCATTGGCAGATGAGGCCATTGCTGCTTTCATAATCCTAAGCAAAGTGCTGTCATTTTTGGTGGGGTGCAGAGCTCAGTCTCCAGGTATGAGGACACACAAAAGGAAGTGTCTGACTAGGAGTTAGGGCTACCAAGTGAAAAGTGAGGAGTTGAGCTGTTTACAGACATTCTATTTTTATTCTATTAGCTAGGGAATATATGAGGGCTGTTAATACAACTATGTAACTACAATATTTCTGGAATTCTTTCTTTTTCAGGTTTTGAAATGTCCAATAGAGTTGTGTATTGAAACTGTGTATTAGGCCTGGCTCACATATAAATCTGTACATTTCCAGTCCAGTCCTGTCAGTTTTGCATCAGTTTTTTTTTTAATCAGTTTTACCTGACTGGATTGGAAATGTACTCGTTTTATGTGTGAACACACCAATAGAAACATACAGAACTGGACTGGAAATGTACACCTTTTACGTGTGAACACAGTCATAGAAAGAAACACATAAAAAACTGTTGCCAACTGTCAAAAACTGACAGGACTGGACACCCTTTTATGTGAGAACCAAGCACGAATCTAGCTGCCAATGTTTCTCTTTTAGATCACTATTTTATCTCGATTGACTTGCATCACTACTTTTCCTCGATAGTCTTTAAAAAAACAAACAAAACTATTTTCTAGCTCCGTTTGAGAAACAGTGGCTGGGGGAGTTCCCAGATTCTGAAGAAAAAGCCAAATTTTACTGAAACTTCCTGAAAATACACGTCACTGACCATTTGTAATGGGCGCCTTGGAAAAAGCTGAACCATAATGAGTTCCTGCAGTGGTCACTTCAAACAGTACACACTGATGAATGTTGTATTGTATGTGGGGGGAAAGTCACTGGTGATTGCCTTTTGACTCCTGTAGAAAATAGAGATGGTGCTGCCAGAGACCATATAGTATCCTTTAGCATCCGCCCATGGAAAACTCTCTTCCTTTGTGTCCGTAATGCCAGGATGCTTGTGATAAATGGCACCCTCTGCATGTAGCTTGTGAAATGCTGTGCAACACAAAATATGCTCTCAGTACCTGCACAATGCGCGGCTTGTTTCATAGGTGCTGTCCATGCGCAGGTTATACTTTGGACTTCCTACATGTTGCGAAGATATGTTTGGAGTAATTACTGCTGAGGTCTGTCTTGTGACTTCTGAACAGAACCTTCTTTGTTGAGGCCTGACAAGCAGATTGCATGCATGACCAACAAGAAGCTTAGATTCGCTGTGGGTTTTCTTCTTTCCGTACTATATCATGGTTTGGGGAGTCTCTTAGTTCTTTGCAAAGGTTAGAGGTTATTTTATACAGTCATTTTTACATTTGACACAGCTGTTTGCATGTTTAAAGTGTCCCTGAAGGGAAATCTAGCATGAGATGAATACATTTTTGAACTGTAACAATGTACCTGCTTACTTTTTTTTTTTTAATAACTAGTTAGAGGTCATAAAATTTGTGTATGGCTGAGACCACCAATACTGATTTCAGAGAGGGGAAAAAGTTTTTAATAGGTCATCATTAATGTGTACGGAAGTGGAGTAGCCAGAGCAGCAGCTGATGGCAATGAGTTCAGTCTAATGCTGGGCATAGACAGGTCATTTTTCCCTTATCAATCGAGCTGCTGATGGCTCGATTGATATCCGACAGGTCCAATGACCCGCCGGATAGATTCCCCGTTCTATCTCCGCTGGCGGACAGAAGCGGAGAATCGAGCGGAAGATGAGGAGCGGGAATCGATCCGGCCGCCCGCGGGGACGCGGCGGGAGTCGATCCGCCGGGTCGACCCATGTATGCCCAACATAAGAATGTAGATTTGTAACTTTTCTGGGGTGTTGCATTGCACATCCTGCAAAGGAGGGAAAGGTTTCATTATGTGTTAGGGCCTGTTTCCACTACACACAGATTTTATGCAGAATGGAGAAAAAAAATTATTCTTAGAAAAATGTACCACCCAAAGAAAGCCTAATTGGTGGCGGAAAAAACAAGACATAGATCAATTCATTGTGATAATTAGTAATAAAGTTATTGGCAAATGAATGGGAGGTTAAAATTGCTCGGATGCATAAGGTGAAAAATCCCTGTGGGCTGAAATGGTTAAAGACACTCCCAACTGTAACTTGGGTAGACCTGTTAGTGGGGCCTAAGGATGATTTTTTATTTTTATTTATTTATTTTTTACTAATATCAAGAATTGAGTTTGTACTTCAGCCCTCAAAAGCTTTCCGCAAGCAGGGTCCTGGATTTTGGGGAGTGGTCAGGGAGACACCACATGCAAGACCTTGCATGCTTTGTGCATTTGACAATGCCAGAACAAAATATCACTAAATGGCATGCCACAAATCCTTCCATCTTCACTGGACTTCGATCTTCTGCAATCCTTCAGAACTGTACGGTGCATTTTCAGTGCATTGGCTCATAAAGTTTAATGTGACACAGATCTCTATCTCCAGCTTCCTCTTTTTCCTCTAATATATTTTAATGTCACACATTAGCATAATAAATGATTTACAAATCCATTCTGAGATCGGTTTTATTGCATACCCATTGCAGTTTTGGTGATGGAACATTGTGCAATTAGGAGAGGCCCCGCGGTGCTCCAGCCACACTGGCCTGCAGAGTTCTCCTGTGTCCCAGTTAAGCAGTAACTCCATGATGCAATTAGTAGAAGTAAAGGCTGGATGACTGATTTACTGTTCATTTGACTGCCACTATTTTTCAATCAGGGACTGATGTAGTGTGGCCTGTTAGCAATTCAATTGGCCTGCTAAATGTCCCTGACCCTTCCACCACATACGGAGTGTCATGTTCTTTTTCACAGGCTAACTTTCAGGGCAGCCTGTGCACATGCCTGTGATTCATTAACTTGCTGAAACAACCTCATATAATAAGGTGTGAGTTGCTGCAAAATGTTTTATATTTAAATATAGAAAAAGTATCCCATATAAATGAGATCTGCATTATGTAAATTTTCATTTAGCTGCTTAAAGTGTAACTGTCGTCCATAAAATCAAAAATCAATTCTTTATTTTATCTGATAAACTAGTAAGGGTGCTTACTAGGCCATCCAAAAGTTAAAATCTCTATTACTTTTCTTGTTAGATGATCATTCTCCAGTTTACCTGACTTTTTTTTTTTTTTGGTACACACAAAATTTGGTACACAAAAAGGAAGTTGCATGCTGAGTTATCCTTTTTTGCTTCTATATTTCCCCTCAGACTTAAAGCGGTATTGTCACCATAAAAATCAAATTTCAACAGCAACTGGTCTGAGTCTTTTGTGTAATAAAGATCCTTATCCTGTATTCAAGATTTTTAAAAAATGTCTGCAGTTATGGTTTGGGATATTGCAGCATAATGCTGCACTGGACCTTTATTTTGCCGGCGCCGAGGTGGTGCATGCCGGGGGCTCTCCTATCTATAATATATTCACTCATTTCCCCTCCTTCTAACCAGGGCTGTGGAGTCGGGACAAAAATCTTCCGACTCCTCAGTTTATGAAACCACGGCTCCGACTCCTTAGCCTAATACTTAACAGGGCTGTGCATTTTGTACAAAAATCATCCGACTCCTGACCCCGACTCCTCAGTTTATGAAATCAACGACTCCGATTCCAACTCCGACTCCTGGTGCCCAAAATTGCCCCGACTCTCCAACTCCGACTCCACAGCCCTGCTTCTAACCCATCCACCCCTCCGCTGCTTCCCCACCCACATATCTCCTCTTCCCCGGTTGGCTGTCACCGCATGTGACGTCTATACTAGACACCACAGGTGTCAGTCATAGCCACCATGGGAAGAGGAGCTTTCATCACTGGAGAAAGCCTGCCACTGCCCGGAGCCCACATCGCCGCCGCTGCCCAGAGCCTGTGCAGCCACCAGGGGAGAAGTGGAGCCCCATCGCTGCTGGAGGAAGAGGACAGGACACGTACCTGCTGCCTGCAGGCAGAGGAGTCTGTATAACTGCTGCCCGGATGGGAGCCTGTGCAGCCCCCGGGAGAAGTGGAGCCTTGGAGGGGGAGGATTCCTTGGACGCCTCTTTCACACTCTGACTCTCACTCCCCACACTCTCTCTCACATCCTCACATTCTCTCTCACTTTCTCACACCCTCACACTCTCTCACACATTCACTCTCACTCACTCTCTCACTCTTTCACACACACTCTCACACACTCTCACATCCTCACACTCTCACATTCTCTCTCACACACTCACTCTCTCACATTCTCTCTGACACTCTCACATTCTCTCTCACACACACTCACTCTGACTCTCACTCCCTCACACTCTCTCCCTCACACTCTCTCTCACATCCTCACATTCTCTCTCACTCTCTCACATACACACTGACTCTCACTCCCTCACATCCTCACACTCTCTCACATTCTCTCTCTCTCTCACATCCTCACATTCTCACACACACACTCACTCACACTGACTCTCACTCCCTCACATTCTCTCTCACTCTCACATTCTCTCTCACTCACACACACACTCACTCACACTGACTCTCACTCCCTCACTCTTTCTCACATCCTCTCTCTCTCACATTCTCGCTCTCACTCACTCTCACACACTCACACTCTCACATCCTCACATTCTCACTCTCACTCACTCTCACACACTCACTTTCACACTGACTCTCACATCCTCACTCTCTCACATCCTCACTCTCTCACATCCTCACACTCTCTCACATCCTCACACTCTCTCACATTCTCACTCACACTCTTACACACACTCTCACACTAACTCTCACTCCCTCACACTCCCACATTCTCACTCACTCAATCTCTCACACACACACACACTCACTCACACTGACTCTCACTCCTTCACTCTCTCTCACATCCTCTCTCACATTCTCGCTCTCACTCACACACACACACACACTCTCACACTCTGACTCTCTCCCTCACACTCTCTCTCTCACTCCCTCACACACACTCTTACATACTCTCTCACACACTCACACTGACTCTCACTCCCTCACACTTTCTCACATCCTCACACTCTCTCTCACACACACACTCACTCACTCACTCACTCACACTCTCTCTCTCACACTCTCTCTCTCACAGCCTCACACTCTCACAGCCTCACACTCTCACTCACACTCACACACTCACTCACTCACTCACTCTCACACACTCACACACACACACTCACTCTGACTCTCACACACACTCACTCTCTCACATCCTCACACTCTCACACATTCTCTCTCACACTCTCTCTCACACTGTGTCTCTCTCCCTCACTTTCTCTCACATCCTCACACTCTCTTGCACATCCTCACACTCTCTTGCACATCCTCACACTCTCTCGCACATCCTCACACTCTCT